>NC_040045.1:0-9744 GCF_003713205.1 Coffea eugenioides
TGGTATGAACACAAGAGAATTGGCTGAGTCAAATTGCAGAATTTCGGCTATAAAACGCGCCTACACAAAACGCGGCATAACTCGCGTTTTGTCTACTCGCGTTTTCACTCTGGCCTTATTTCAACTGCGATTTTCTCATTGATAAAGGCCAAACTAGCTTTTGTACAAAACACAAAGGTTGTAACCCTTTGAGTTAGCTTTCCAATGCTTCAAGAATCATCCAAATCGGAGCTTTGTAGCCTGAGATATGATCGAAATACTGTCACCTGTTCAAACCTCTGTTTTAACTTCCGACCACAGAATGCAGCTTCTGTATTCCAACGTTTTGCCCATGAAGATGGCAGAAATGGATTTCGATGTCTTCATACGAATTGTAGGTCTCTTTCTTAGCTTTAAAATGGTATAAAGATCACCTCAATCCGATAAGTGTAGCTCCAGATATGGTCAAAATACTGAAGAGTGTCAAAACTGACTTGTATTGCATTTCCTCACTTGAACGTTTTTCACTTCATTCTTCTTGTTGCCACTTGAATTCATCACCAAATCTCTATTTTTTACCTCATTTGACATCCTTTGGTGATTGAATCATCATTCCTGCATAAAAATGAAGTTTTTACCATTAAAATCAATAGAAATGCAATATTATCCACTTTTACCAAAAATATATAATTTTACCAAAAACCTCTTTATTTTATTTATAAAACTAAATAATCAACTCAAAATTAACTAATAAAATGCATTTAAAAATACGTAAAATATACTCTTATCAGTTGTACTTCTACAAGTGATCAATAATGAGATAAATTCTCAATATAAGAGTTGGCAAATCCTTATAGGGTATTCACTATCTTTTCATCCATATGCCATTTTAAATGTCTCACATCATAATAAATGAACTCTATTATTTCTTATTTAACAAGAGACATAGTGTGTGTTTAGATAGCAAATTATTTACATAAATTTATCCGCTTGTATCATAAACACATTTTTTAATCACCATTTTATTTTACATACATCACATTAAAAAAATGCTATAGCATTTTTTTCAAAAAGTTATCCCAAATGATTTCCTATCCAAACACACTCATAGTATTACTAGTCTAACCGCATCAACAATATCCTATTTTATTAATACTTTGACTAGATATATTTAAGAATAAACCTTTTATATAAATGAATGAATCTCATTATCATAACTTGTATGATTTCATACATTAAGTTTACTCTAAGAATTTTTATCATACAAATGTATATACATAAGCAATCAATATGAAAAAGATGTTATATATTATAATATAAACAGTCAAACTATATATGAAACCCTAAAGGTTGATTAACATTAGGACATATACACTATCACAAAGAAGGTACGGGGATAACATCAGTGCAACATGTCATGGAGTAACCATCATTCAAAGGCGTGTTTTTTAAGGGATTCCTTACATACTCTAGTTAAACAAAAGGAACATGCATAAGCCAAAGTTTAAGATTTAGACTTTGTAATTAAATTACTGAAAGAAGTTGGTGGAGTTTAGAGAATGCTATCTTATCTAATAAAGAATTGAAATGACAAAACTAACCCGGTGTACCAACTTAAGCTGCGATGTCTAAAAAAAAAATGCATTTTCATTTAGAAGCCTTGGGCATTTAGCATGAATAATGGTGTAAACCTATTTGGGCTTGGAGGAGGAGAAAGGAAGGAAGGAAGGGACGAGAAGGAAAAAGAGGTGAGGGATGGGTGGTGGTTAGGGATGTGGAGAAGAAGGATGGAGGCCGGAAGGGTTGTGAGTAGGAGGAAGGGACAATAATAGGGTTGGGTGTGATAGAATGGGTCAAAAGGAGAAGTAGGGGAAGAAAACTGCTTGGTGATGAAAGTAAATTTTGGAAAATTGAATCTTAACACATTCATATTGTACTTAATTTTTATTTTGCTCTTTTTTATTTTTTGTAATTGTTTTATTTATTTTGAAATTTTTTTCATTAAATCCTTAAAATCTGGCACTTTTGCCCCTTAAGAATCAATCATGTGTGGTTCACATAACTGATTCCTGCCAAAAACAAGTTGTTAGAATTAGAGTTTTGGACTAAATATAACGGAATTTCTATTGTGGGGAACGTATAATCTACATTTAACATGTGGGGGACGTAAAATTTCCCCTAATAGAATGTAATAGACATTTTATACAATTTTCTGAAAATCCAAATTAAGTTTGCTGTCTAGGCGATTTTATTTTCTCATTTCACCAACTTAATTGGTTTCGCGCTTAAATTTTAGTGTTAAGATTTTGACGGGTCTTTTATATAAGTACAAGTTTAATTCCAAATTACACCCATTTTACTGCAAGCATACAGGTCAAACTAGTAGTTTAAGATATATATCGAGTCGATCCTACAGAGAGCAACTTTGCAAGTACTAGATCCTTACTTACTCTATTATTTAGACTAATGATCAAATTAAGCAAGAGAAGTTGTAATTACTACTACCTAACTAATCTTAACTAAATATTAGCAAGGTAACAATGGAGAAAATTCACTAAATACTTGAGTCTAGGGATATAGATTCCACTTATGACATAAAAGATACAAATAAATAGATTTACCTCTTGCTACAACTCTTGTTTAACTAGGAATTCATTTTCAATATTACCAAATCTCATTCTCATGATAAAATGGCCTAAAATAGACTAGTTTTTCCTATTCTCATGGTGAATAATTAGATCTACTCTTGTTTCCTTCATGAAATGCAAGTTAATCCACTTAAGTGTATCTCTATTCTCATGAGAATACTACTCAAACTTAGTTATGTTGTTCCATCATTATTACCAACTTTCATTGAATAATAACAACTATAAACTTGCTATTGGTGATCAAGCAACAACAAGTGATAAGCATGCATAAATAAACAAGTTAATACAAGGTGTAACAAGTGTAAGTCATATTCACTTCATATCAAGTAGCCATAAGTTTCATCTACTCCCTAGATCTAGGAACTTAACTACTCATAAAATATATAACAAGAAAGAACATGGCTTCATTGCATGAACACATATCGAATCATAAGTAAAAGATATATAAAGAAAGCTTAGCCAAGATTAGTGAAGAAGCTCCTACTGATCTTCTATTTCTTCAACAAAATGTGTTGTACAATGAAGTCTCCAATTGTTCTCACAAAAGTTCTAGTTAGAGAGAACAAAACAACACTAAGTACTAAGCTCTAATGCAAAAATCTGATGAGAACTACTGCAAATATGTTCTATTCTCCATCTTCTAATGATTGTAACATCTCTAGCATTAAGAGAGTCAAAAAGTGGTTTTTGGACAAGACATAAAGTTCCTTTTTTCTTCCAAAAGGTTACTTGAACATATGCAACCGAAATTCTTGTCTGGAGTAGAGCTGGAAAGTAGTGTGAAAGCAGAGCAAGTGGCTGAGCAAATTGCAGAAATCAAGCTACAATATGCAACTTTGGAATATGCAACTTCAGCTCACATATTGCGAAGTCGCGTATTCACTTCTGTGAATTTAGCATCACTTCAACTGCTATTTTCTCAATAATGAAGGCTGAACTAACTATTGTGTAAAATATGAAAGTTGTAACCCTTTGAATTAGCTTTCGAATGCTTCAAGAATAATCTAATTTGGAACTCTGTGGACTAAGATATTACCAAAATACCATCAATATGTCAGAGCTCTGTTTCAGCTTTCGACCATACACATGCACTTCTATATTTTGACTTTTTGACAATGAGAATGACTAAACTGGAATTCGATGTCTTCATACCAAATGTAGATCTATCTCTTAGATTCAAAATGGTAAAGAATCACCTCAATCCGATGGTTGTAGCTCAACATATTGCCAAAATACCACAATGTGTCAAAACTGTCTTCACTTGCATTTCTTCCTTTGAATGTTTTGCACTTCATGTCTTCTTTAAACATCTTTAAATCATCAATAATCATCCAATTCTCTTCTCAATTCATGCCATTTGATGATTGAATCATTAAACCTATAAAACATGAAGTTTTTACCATTAAAATAGATAGAAATGCAATTTTTGCCACTTAAATCACAAAATGTATATTTTTACCAAAATCCTAGTTAATTAGTTATAAAACTAAATAAAACATACCAAAACTAACTAGTAAAACACAGAAAAAAAACGTGAAATGTACTCTTATCAAACTCCCCCACACTTGAACCATTGCTTGTCCTCAAGCAATTAAGAATTTCAATCTCACAATGATCCAAAATTTTGAAAATAAACATATGTGCACAATCCAACATCATTTCCACAAAACTAGGTACATAACCATTATGCAATCATTCAATTAAACTCAAGTACTCATAATATAAAGTAAAGAAGAGCCAATTATACCGCCATTATAACAAGTTCAAGTCAATTTCTCATTCTTACCCAATTTCACAAGCAAGTAACTCATGTGGTCAATAAAAATGCTATCTAATCCCATGATCATCCTCTTATTCGACTTAAAGAGAGATTTATTCATATAATATAGCTAAATATTACTCAAGTTGTGAAAGTACCTTTTGACGCGAAAATCGACATTTTTAAATAAAGATTGCCAGTTACTCAACACTTCACATTCTCAAGTTGCTTTGCATACTCTTAATTCAAGTACTATTTTACGCGAAAGTTGACATTTGTAAATGAAGACTCCTGGTTACTAAGTACAAAAACCATTGGAGTAGAACAACTTTTATTCTTTTTTTTCTACTTTTTCTCTTTTCTTTTTCTTTTTTTTTTAAAAGTAAATCCCTCAAAAGTATAATCATGAGAAGAGTATTACACTTATTGACCATATTAAGCACTTAACTATTTTTTTTAAAGAAATAAAATTTTATTTAAAGGAGGGTTAACGTATATGAAGGGCAGCTGGCATTCCGCCAGTAAGCCTAGGCCAAACGTACATAAGGCATCGGTACCCTATCTAGGCGGGCTAACCCCGTATATGGTCGGGAACTGGGGAGGGAGGGAAACTGTGGCTGACACGTGTGGAGCTTGCCAGGCGTGCCAGGCCATCTGTAACTGCATTTGCTTCTCTGTGGACATGAGTGAAGTTGACCTGGTGGTCCAGCACTAAAGATTGGATACGCGAGATAGTATGCCATAACCTCCACGGTACTCTTCCGTTGCTAGTCACCATATTCAGCAATACCTGAGAGTCCATTTCAACTTACAGGGAGTGAAAGCTAGCGGAGAGTTGCAGACCTTCTAGTAGTGCCATGGCCTCCGCTTCCATATTGGTTCGTGATCCCAAAAATAACGAGAAGCCGGCTAGAATGTTACCGTCCGAGTCACGAAGCACCCATCTAGCTCCAGCGTGCCCTGGATTCCCTAAGGAAGAGCCATCAATATTTAGCTTGACACACCCGATTGGCAGCTTTGTCCATGCAACCCAGCGTGGCAGCACCAGCTCCATCCGCTCCATGCGAAACAATAAGCCAGAGCGAACCAACTCACTGTCACCTTGTGTTACCTGGACAAATGGATGGACCTGCGAGATGCTGAGCAGCAAGGCTTGGATACTCCAGCAAATCTATGTCGGTGTCATTTCAATCCCCTCGTACATTGCCATGTTCCTAGCCTTCCACAACCCCTAACATATAAGCGATGGCAATACCCTACACATCGCCTCCCGGACAGTGCCTGGGGAGTGAGTAAGCCACCACTACTGCAAGCAACAAATGATGCCGACTAGGCCCGTAATAGGTACCGATAGCGCCCTAGAGAAGAAATTCCATACCTCGGTAGCTAGGGTGCATTCTGATAATACATGATCTTGAGATTCCCCACCTAGATAGAACTGGCATTTGGAGGGAAGCTGGAAACCAAACCTCCGCAAGGCCTCAGGGAACGACAGGCAGTGGTTAAGCAGCTTCCACATGAAGACGGCAATCTTGCAGGGGACGTGACCGCTCCAAATACACTTCCTGGATCCAAGGCATGCCCGCTTAGGCCGCAGTGCATCCCATGCGGAGGAGACAGTGAAATCACCAGAAGGGGTGAGGACCCAGGCCCGCCGAACTCTGCCATCCAAGGCTATATCTTGGGTGAAATGGTTCACCGTATCACGCACGGTCAGCATCCGTCTCCAGACCCTAGACATCCCGTGTGTTGCTCCACTATCCGGACTATAGCGAGACCTCATAAAGGTCGCCCATAATGAAGTCGAGTTGTGGTACTACTACCACAATTTACAGCTGAATGCGCCCTGAATGTCCTCAAAAGCACGGATCCCCAGGCTATCCTCCACTACTGGATAACATAGGTTTCTCCAGGAGCACCAATGATGCTTAGGACCTTGCTCTGGCTGACCCCAGAAAAAATTTGCCATTATGCGTTCAAGGTCCCTGATCACCCCTGTGGGCGGATCCATTACTACCACCACGTGCGTAGGTATGGCGGAGAGAACGTGCTTAATTAGTATTAGCCGACCTCCCTGTGAGAGAAGCTTCTTCTACCAGCCAACCAGCTGTGCAACAAATTTATCGATTAGAAATTGGAAGAACTCCTTTTTTCGACGCCCTGCATATAGATTACACCCCAAGTAGGTGAAAGGGAAGGAACCATGCCTGAAATTAGTCAGCTGTTGTATTCTACGGATGTGGCCCGCACTACACCGTCTGGACACAACGAAAAAGCTCTTTTGATTGTTGACCCGTTGGCCCGCTCCCGTTTGATAGAGTGTTAAGAACCGGACCAGATTCCCCACGGATCGCCTATCCCCACGAGCAAAGATCACAATGTCATCAGCAAAAGCTAAGTGTGTGACCCCAATGCACCCTCTCTGCAGTGAGAAAGGGGCCACCCTACCATCCACCACTCGTGCATTCAATCCCCTACTAAGAGGTTTAGACGCAAGAATGAAAAGAATAGGGGATAAGGTATCCCCTTGCTTAATCCCCCGTGTTGCTTGGAAAAAACCCTTGGCCCTGCCATTCACCAATACAGAAAACTAGCTTTGAGAGAGGGTATTCAAAATGAGCAAAATGAATCTGTAATCAAAACCAAACTTCTGAAGGAGCCGCCTCAGAAACCACCAGGATACTCTATCATATGCTTTCATCATGTCCAACTTGAAGATGCAGTTATGCCCCCGGGTTTTCTTGTTAATGGATGCTACCATTTCTTGGGCCAAGAGGACATTTTCAGCGATATCACGACCAGGATAGAATGCGGATTGTTCCGGAGAGATAATGTCTGGGAGAATAGCCCGCAATCTATTAGCAAGCACTTTCGTAAAAACTTTGTTAACGAAAGTGCAAAGGCTAATGGACCGAAAGTCAGCAAATGTAGCTGGGTTTGACTTCTTCGAAATCAGCACAATCAGGGTACTAGCGATTCCCCTCGGGATCGGGGTTCCGGCCAAAAAATCCCGAGTCGCTGCCAAAACATCAAGGCCTACAATGTCCCAGCAGTGGCAGAAAAATAGTCTAGTGTAGCCATCCGCACCCGGGGCGCTATCCTTATCCAGATCATAAACAACCCTTTTTACCTCCTCCATTGTAACATCCCTTAGTAAAACCCCATTCTAGTCCGCCGACACAAACTCCGGTATGTGGACCAGCAGCTCCTCGACATCCCTGACCTCCTCCGCTGTCAGAAGCCGCTGGAAGAAGCTGACTGCTTGCTGACCAATCTGTTCATCATCCTCAAGCCACGTCCCCCCCATCATCCTTAATGCGGTGTATGGCAAACCTCGAGCGTTTCTCTCTAACTAAAGTATGGAAATACCGTGTGTTGGAGTCACCATCTCTCACCCAGCATAAGCGCGCCTTCTGGCGCCAATAGTCCTCTTGGACACGTAAGCTCTGTAACAAGTGACCCTGTGCGTGGTGTAGGTCAGTCCTCGCCTCATCCGTTAGATTAGCTTCATACATAATCTCTTTTTGTTGCACCTCAAGCTCGCGTTGCAGGACAGCCTGAAAGATGTCCCCAAATTGTTGTTTGCTCCATTGTCTTAAACATGCCTTTAGACGCTTTAACTTGAAAGCCAACCGATACATACCATACCCCTACGTGGGCAAATCCCAGCTACTCTGCACTGTTGATAAAAGCTCTGGGTTCGGAACCCAGAACGATTGGAACTTGAAGGGCTTTGGAATGCTAGCATCTGCAGATCGTAGGCTCACTAGCAAGGGTGAATGGTCGGAGGCGGCGCGATTGAGATGCTGGACAGAGGTATTCGACAAGAACTCGAGCCAGTGTTGGTTGATTAACACCCTGTCTAATCGCTTCCAAATCCTGGTACCTGCTCTAACACCTGACCACGTGTAAGCACTTTCAGAGTAGGGAAGCTCCTGGAGATGGCAGCCAGATATTGCACCATTGAAATCCGAAATCGCTCCAAGATCTTGGGCCGCCCGGCCCGTATACTCAGCCAGCGTACTGATGATGTTAAAATCCCCCCTACCAGCCACGGCCGTGTGATCGAGCCAGCGAGAGAGCATAGCTCAGACCATAATACTAGCCTTTCGGCCCTGGTACACTTGGCATAAATGAACGACGCATTAACAGTCTCAGTCCAGGAGTCGTGACCCGCCATAACGTGGAGGATTTGCTCCGAGTTGTACAAAACATTAAAATGAAAACCAGAGCGCCAAAACACCCAGATCTTATTCGATGAGTTGAGCAAACAAAAATCAAATGATAACTTCGTACACAAGACTTCTATATTACTAGCTTCTGCCATAGGTTCCAAAAGCACTAAAATAGCAATGTGATGGAGGCGGAGTAAAGCTCGCAAACGACGTACTGAAGATTTGTTCGTCGCTCCACGAATGTTCCAAATGAGGACATTATTCATTAGAAAGAGGGTGAGGTGGTACTTCGATGGCTTTAGAAGCTTGTCGTGTCAAAATCTGTCGGGTTCGAGGGATATACACCTTCCGCTTCCTCGATTTCCTTGGTAGTACCATGGTGAAGCCGTCCTCATCTCGTTCAGCCGTTGGAGGTGGCATATGCGGCTCCAAGGCCATGCTAAACTGTAGGAGGGAGACGGCCAGCGTCGCCCTATCTAGTGCGGCCTCGGGCTGGCCTTCTCCATCTGAGAGTGATCCATAGGAGGGTTCCTTCTCCTGTGCACCCAAATCAACAAATGTATCGTCACAAATACTCCCTAAGGCTGGTGGGTTTGCAAGAACCTTTAAAAGTGCCTCTTCAGCAGCTGGGTCAGTATTCCTACCATCACCATCCTGCTCCTGCTCGCTCAGACACGTAGCAGTGGAGGTTGGTGCAACGTTAGTCGTCAGCAAGGCTGGGGCGGCGTCGATCGTTGGTAGGAGAACAGGCTCGGACTCTGGATGCAGCGCCATACTCTTCCGCTGGCT
This sequence comes from Coffea eugenioides, assembly GCF_003713205.1. Classification (NCBI taxonomy): domain Eukaryota; kingdom Viridiplantae; phylum Streptophyta; class Magnoliopsida; order Gentianales; family Rubiaceae; genus Coffea; species Coffea eugenioides. The sequence continues at coordinate 9,351 of NC_040045.1, forward strand.
GTCAGCCACGTTCCTCTCCTCTGGGGCTTGGGAAACCACAGCCCCGACAACGTCCCGTCAAGTCGGACCGCCGCTATTCCCTCGCCTGTTCTGCCGACAGTCCAGACTGGAGTGTCCCTGGCGATTGCAAGTCGAGCAGTACGATGGTAAGTTCTCGTACGCTACCCATTGCCAGAAGCCATGGGTGCCTGCTCCAATCTGGATGCGACCAGGCAACTCCTTGGAAACATCAAGATCAATGCAGATACAGGCAACACTGGGTCGGGACAGATTTGCAGTCGCAGCGTCAACTTGTAAGAGGCTGCCAATAGCAGTGGCGATTGAAAACAGCGATGCTTTGTCAAAAAAATGGACGGGTAGATGTTCCAAAGCAACCCAGACAGGCACATGCGTG
>NC_040045.1:14244-69395 GCF_003713205.1 Coffea eugenioides
TAGAGTTGAAGTAATTACTATTGTTAAGGGAATTAGATTTGTACGTCGAGTAGGAATCTCAAATATAGGTGAGTTACTCTTGGGACAGGCCAGCCTGAGCTGTGAATTATCCTATTGCTAGATTCCTGTACTCGAGTATCAGATATTTCATTCAATGGTATATTTGCAGATTGGGAAGAATTTAGTATATTGCATTATGATATGACTAGGAATCACGATTAAATTTGGAGAAGCAGAATCGAAAAGGCTAAGTCTAGTTTTTGGTTTTTGGAAGTTAAAGGTGAAGAGCCAATAGTGAGACCTTGAAGATTAGTGCCAATTCTGTTTTTGAGATGAATAATTTTACTAGTCATTTAATGGTAAATGGAATATATGCCATCTCTTACCCAAAATATTGGTTTAGATATAGAATTTGAGTGAAATCGTAGTTTAAGTAAGAACTATGCAGTTGTGAATAACTCTAAACCTTGAGGAGAATTTTCAAAATTGAGGAGAGATGAGTTTGACGAATTTTCCATGTGAGGTGATTTCTCGATGACATTGTGGTTCTTTAAGTTTTACTGGAGGATTATTTGGGACTAATGTCCAAAAGGATAAAGATAACTAGTTGTTAGGTTATTAGAAAAGCCAATGTATGAAATATTTGAGATCATTTAGAATACTTAAGAGCCATTGATGTACTTAAGTAATGATCATGTTATTCGATTTAATATTAGACGTAGTAGATCTACACTCCACTAAAGGTTAAGTTGAATCTAAACTAAGGGTTGAGCTATTAGCTATGTGGTTATAATAATTTGTGTATTGTTGTATTGTTTTCTTTCATGCTTATAAAGATTGAAGTTTGAGTTATGTATGAAAATAATGAATGTATTCGTGAATTGTTTGGCTCTTGAAGTTGTATGAAATTGGTGTGCAATGTGACTCATATTGTGTGTATGAAATTTGATGATTACGCGTCTGCTTTGTTATAATTTTTTTTTTCTCTCTTCTTGAGAATTTAGAAATATCCTAGAATAGTGCAATATATATGTGAATCGAATAAAAATAAGATAGGAATATTGTGATTTGAGCAATTTGAATACATGATATAGTTGAATAAGTTACATGACTAATTAACTCTCCTTTTTCTCAATTCTCATATTGATTTTACTTACAAAAAGAATAATAATATAATAAATATTTCTATTCTCGCCTAAATGCCTTATTTTCCAATAATAGGCATAATTTAGCAATGGATCGCCAAGTAATAGGAAGGGGACGTGGGAGACCTACTAGGCAACACCCAGAAGCGGGTGGTGATAGGGAACCTGAGGTCAATCAAGACCAAGGACAAGAGGGAGCCCAACGAGTGGAAGTAGCCAAAGCCCAAGTGAAATCTTTTCAAGCTAAGAAAAGATTTGCCTCTAGCAGTAGTCGGGAGCCGACTTATGGAAATACTCCACCGGCCAAAATAGGTCGAGGAACAAGCAGCGTAAATAGCCCTGGAGCACCACGAGGAGCTCTAGCAAGAGGAGTTGGGGCAAGAAATGCAGGGGGAAGAGATAATGGAGCTAGCGGGGGACCAAATGGAAGAGGTCAACCTACGAACGCCTCGCAAGGAAGTCGTGCGATAACTTTCCAGGGAACTTGTGGGTATTGCAAGAAACCTGGACATACCGAGGCCGGTTGCTGGAGGAAAGGAGGAAAGTGCTTGAAGTGTGGAAGCAGCGAGCACCAAATTGCCGGTTGCCCGAAAATACAAAAAGATGATACCCTGAATGATGAACCAACCAACTCTAGAGAGAATAGGCTGAAAGTTCCTGCCAGGGTTTACGCTATAGATGACCAACCTGTACCTGATTCTTCGGAAGTCGAGGAAGGTACTCTTCCCATTTCTCATCAATTAGCTAGAGTGTTAATTGATCCTGGTGCAACTCATTCATTGGTGAACCAAACTTTTACGTCCTGAATTAATGTCAAACCTGTTAGATTACCCTTGACCTTGAAGTTAAAACACCAATGGGTAATAAGAATATAATCAGTAGCTTAACTTTTAATAATTGCGAATTCTGGATCGGAGGGCATAAAATACTAGTGGATCTAATCAGATTGGACATAAAAGGTTATGATGTTATTATAGGAATGAATTTCCTAGCTCATCTTCATGCTAAGCTAGATTGCAGAGCAAAAGTGTTGGAACTTTGGATTTCCAGAGAAGCAACTTGGGAGTTAGAAGAAGAAATGCAGAAAAAGTATTCTGATTTGTTTCTCTAGAAAATGTGAATTTTGAGGACAAAATTCATTGTAAGGAGGGGAGGATGTGAAAACCCTGAAAATATATATACAAATATCATTGCATATTTTATTTGCACTTCTAATTCTTTAATAAATTTTAGCATTTAATCTAATTGTTTTTAAATAAGTACGTAAAAATAATTTTCATGTGCAAAATAATATAATTTGTGCTAAACTATTAAATTCCTTGGCTTTATTATATTAAATTAATATTTCGAAGGTAAATTATTTCGTTTATTTAATAATTAATTTCTCCGAATTCCGTTAGCTAAACTTTAATCGTTAATAATGTTCAAGGTTAATAGAAACCTTAGTATTATGAGGAAATCAACAAATTATAGATAAACATGACACAAGTTACTAAACATACTTAAGACATGAAATTACGATAATTGAAGCCTTGCAAGATTAGTGTATTATTAGGAGCTTAATTTATATTCGAAATAAATTTTTGGAGTTAAGTTAGAATTAAGGACTTAAGTGGGTATCAGGAAGAGGAGTGCAAAGACTAAACTACCCTCACAACCTCACAAAAACTACCATGCAAAACAAGAACCAATTTCCGGACAACATCATTCCTCACCACTCTTTCGGCCAATGCACAACTTCACCATCTATACACTCAACCCTCACAAACACTCAACCTCCCTCTCAAAACCGCGACATCCATCCTTCTTCCTCTTCATTTCTGTATCACAAACCACCACCGCATTCCACCTTCACCCGTGAGTATCGACAGAGAGAGAGAGAGTGAGCGGGAGGGTGAGCAGCAGCTTCATCCGAGAGCTGCAATCCGTGAGCTGCAGCGACTCTGCTGCTGTCCGTAAGTCTGAGGAAGGAAAGGAAAAGCTGTGCGTAAGTCCCACCCATTCTGCACTTCCATTTCTACCAGCTGCAATCAATTTTCCAGCCCCAACAACCACCAGCTACACCGTCTGCCACAGCCAAGCGAACCAACAACCTAGTCGCGCGCGAGCCGAGGGCGAAAATTTCAGTTCCCTTGTGCGTAAGCTAAGCCTGCTGTTGAGGTAAATTTCGGATCTAGAACACCTGATTAGAGGTTGATTGAGCTAATTAGGAGCATGCATGTTGAATTTATGCGTTGGATGATGATCTAGAAAAGAAAAGAAATCTGATGTGCGCACATTTGGACTGCCGAGACTGATTAAGAAATGCTGTGCTTAATTTGTTTAATTTCGACAATCTGAGCTTATAGTTATGATTAATCACCTAAAAACTAAGTGATTAAGTCCTGCATGGGGATAGCTAGATCGGTTAGGCAAGAAAAATAAAAATTGAAATGACATCAGTTGCATGCAAGATCACCCAAGGCCAATTGGAAATCTGTAGCTTCAATCTGCTAATTCGATGCAATCTGAGCTTAGAGGTATGATTAGCTAATTATAGATGGGATGTTTATGCCTTGCATGAGGCTGCATAGCTCTGATGAAGCCAGAAAATTTAGTAGCGTAGGATCGGTAGCATGCAAGTCATCCGAGGGGAAAGAAATAGAATCCTGGTTAATGTTTTCTTTCTTGATGATGACCGAACTGAACTTTGGATTAAATCTGATTATTTAAGCTTTGCACAATATTAATTAGTGGTGATCAAACAAGATAATTAAGCTCTGCACCTAGCTAATTAATTGGGTTAAATCAGAAAAAGAAAATGAAACAGAAATCTGCTACATGCATGCTAAACCGAGGCTAGTTGGACAAATTTCCGGATTTTGGGATAAATGTAGTTGTTAATCGAATTTGATTTTGAGCTAAAATGTTAACTAGCTAGTTAAGTGTTAGCATGTTAGACTTGAGTGCCTAAAACCTGTTTTAGCCAAAGGAAAATTGGACATAAGATTAATGAGTTGTTGGAAAATTTTATTGGATGTTGCTGGATTGTTAAACCAATTTTCCAGCTTAGCCGATAGAGTTGTTTTGGGAATTGTATGGGTATTTTAGTATGAAATCTGCTAGAAAGTGTTTGATTCTCACTTGGTTGTGTGTTTAACTAACTAAATACTGGATGATTAAGCCCTGCATGAGATTAATTGGCTGTGTGTAAACCAGAAATTTGAATGAAACAAAAATCTGCCGCATGCATGTCATCCGAGAATGGTTGAACAAAATTTTGGAATTGTGGATGATAAAAGTTGCTGTTCGAACTTGATTTAAACTAGAACTGATAGTAATTCCATTAATTAGTCATGCATGTTAGTTTTGAGTACAAAATACAAAGATTTAGCCAAGAAAAATCCAAATTAATGACCAACCAAGTGCTGGAATTTTGGATGTACAAATCTTGATAAGAAGTTGCTGGAAATTTCTCAGCTTCATCCGAGAACAATAAATGAAGAGCTACCAGTTTCCTATTGTGAATTTTGGTTCTAAAATTCTGTACTAAGCTGTAAAATATTGTATAATGTCTTGATTTCATCCTGCATGAAAGACTTGTATTTAATCTGAGGGGATTATTGGAGAAAAGTTGTGTTTTAAAACTGGTTGCTGTTAGAGTTGAAAACATGGTTGAGGGAGAGGATTAGAACCTGGACCAGCTTTGCCCTTCGACTTCCTTGGCCGTAAACTTTATATACCACTGCTAAAGATACTCTGTAGCTTAATAACCATCCTCTGCATGTCAAGTTAGTGTTAACAAAGGAGAAATTAAGGAAGTAATTGTACGTTGAATTGCCAATTGATGACCGTCATACTTAGCTGATGACAGATTGGTATATATATGATTTCTTGGCTGAACCATTTACTGGAATTAAGCGTTATTTGCCTTGGTAGATGCTGGTATGAATGTCATACTTAGATGTATGGATGGTTTGAATAAAAGTTTTATGGTTTTAAAAGAGAAAAAGGAGTTTTTCACAATTGAAAAATGAGTTTCCAGATTTTCGGATTTCACTGACCAGTCTCAGCAAAATGCTTATATCTTGGTGTAGGAAAATCTGATTGAGGTGCTGTCAGTGGCATTTGAAACTAGAATCATGGGCCTTTGTTCTGTAGAAATTTCATATTTTTACTCCATGTGTACTGCTGTCCGTGACTCCTCAAAGTAGGCTGTCTTGCTTGAATGTCATGTTTCTTCAGGGAAATGAATTTTGACTTGGAGCGAATATTTGGCCTATTTGTGATTTGAATTTCTGAAGTTCAAGTGAAGCTTACATGCTAAGATTGTCTTGTGTGTGAATGACATTGAGCCTAGTGAAAGGCTATTGTGGTAATCTAAATTTCTAGAGTTAGTTAAGAGTTAAGTTAGCCGTGACTTTCCTCTTTGTTTTGAGTTGAATTCTGGTTGAATTGTGGTTGGAAGTGATTGATTGTTGTCAAGAGCTAATGATTGATGAAGCTCTTGGCCATTTGAGTAATTTTTGCAAGGGTTAAATTCTTGGTGGAATTGTTTAAGTGGTTTGGCCAAAATGCATTTGGAAGGTCCACGATTTGTGATTTGGAATTGTTTTAATACTTTGGACTTCCTTTGGTTGATTTTGATTAGAATTGAATCTGTTGAGACCTAGGGCTAATGATTGATGAAGCCCTAGTGAAATTGATGTTTGAATTGTGTTTTTGCTATTTTGGCGACTTGGAATATAATGTGCAAATGAATTGGAATCGTGAAGTCCGTTTTGGTCCCTTGAATTCGAATACTTTTAAATCAAGCTTTGTGGGAATATTTTGCCTTAATATCAAGTTATATACATTGAGTATAGTACGTTAATATTCAAATCTAGATATCGGGACTTTTAAAACCTTGCCGATTTGTTAATTCTTTTCTTTATTTAAACTAGTGTTTCACCTTTAATAAATAATTGCATTAACTTCCAAACTTTAAGTTTTTCACAAAATTATCCTTGACCAATTGTTTTAAAGGAAATTTGTTAAAAACATTAGATTTAAATAATTTCAAATAAAAGATATAGAAAACGTGTTCGGCAAGAAAACTTGTACAAATTGATTTGGCTCTAGTTTGCCCTATAGAAGAAAAGTGTTATAAAGAAAGCCATATGAAACAATTCACTACTTTTACTAAGTTTTATCCTAAGTGGATTGTCGAATTATTTCGAGAAAATAAACTAGTAATATACCAGATAACCTTTTATATTTATATATACCTAGAATTTGAACAGAAAACTTATAGTGCTTAAAAACTTGGTTTTCTAGGGTATAGCAAGGACGTGGAATTTTGAATCCCAGCTTGACCTTTGAACTTCACTCATGGTGAGTGTCCCTGCTTGTTCCACGCCTACTTGATTAAAGTGCTTTCTTGACTTGATATGTGATAATCAGAAAATGGTTTTTCTGATCCATCGAAGTGGGCAGTGTGTACTTTATCGCACTAGTTCTTTCGAGTGGTGACTTGCTTGAAATATTTTCGTGAAATAGCTTGCTTGCACTTGCTAAGCATTGAGTAGGGGAATATACCACACCTGAGGGTGGGAGGGCCTCTTATCCTATCTCAAGTGCTAAAACCTTGGAATACTTGCTAAGTACTGAGTAGGGGAATGTACCACACCTGAGGGTGGGAGGGCCTCTTATCCTATCTCAAGTGCTAAAACCTTGGAATACTTGCTAAGTACTGAGTAGGGGAATGTACCAGACCTGAGGGTGGGAGGGCCTCTTATCCTATCTCAAGTACTAAATCACCAGGCAGGGGAATGTACCACACCTTAAGGGTAGGAGGGCCTCTTATCCTGACCTGGTAACCACGTGTTGGACATAACGTCGCTGGATGAATTCCTCGACCAGTCCCTAGGGTATACTTGAGTACTACCGCTCTCATTTATTTTGTCGTGCGGGCCCGGAGCTGGGGTATGATCGGTGGCCGAAGTTAAGTAAAATAAGGAGTTCTACATGGACCGTAAGTAGTGAGAGTTGACGGAGGGTCAACTACGGTAAATTTTGATCAAGCGCGGAAAATGGCTCCTGAGAGCCCCCGTATCCTACTTTGTACTGTTATGCGCTTTCCTAGTTGTTTATTTCAGTTGAAATCAATACGTGTTAGTTATTTTATTTAATTGCATGTTTTGGGGCACCACTGAGATTTAGCTCACCCCACGTTCATTTGTTTTCCTTGACAGGTCCTGGCACTTGAGCAAGACTTGAAATCTAATTTCACTTTTATGCATGTAGTTTGAGTTAAACATTGTATCTTCTATTTTGATTTGCCACTTGAAGCTGGAAAATGTGTAAACCCTAATTTTGTCATTTGGCTGGTGTGTATATATTTTTGTTGTGTAAAATTATATGTTTTTTGGATGGTATTGCTGTAATCCTTGTAAGTAACGCGTGAAGTGTTTAAGAGCCGTCGATTGGCTATCTTATAAATGTTGTTATCTTTGAAGTTAATGAGGATTTAGTTATCAGTCTATCTGGAAGGAAACGGTGTTGTAACAGCTTAGTTTATTCTTCGGAAGGATTTGGGCTAGATTGCTTGCGTGAGTCCTGGCGAGAGTTAGGCAGACGGCCCGCCAACCCTCTGGTTCGTCTTAGGGGAAAGTGGGGTCGCCACAAGCGGACCGGATAGGGGAGCTCCAAGAGGACATAGCTATGGAGCAAGAACGAACTAATACTCTTGAGAGCAGTTGCAGGGGGTCAACCATCATCTGACTAATGTCATCCGGGAGGTTAGAGACCGTTCCAGCGGCATTATTAACGAGTGCGAGGCGTTAATCCAAGGTGTGATTGGCGCCAACGCGCAAGTGGAGGCTCCTAGTGACGATACACCTGGAGAAGGGAGTACCCCTAGTTCTAGCCAAGGAGGAGAGTCTGTGGCCTCCGTAGGGAACTAGGCTAGAACTCTTTTGAACTACTTTTGATTCCATGGGGACAGTAGATCAGGGAAAGAACCTTTAGCTAGCCGTTTTTGTACGTTTGGACTAGCTTTGTATATATAACTTTTGATGACGCCGTTATTTCATGGAATTTCTTTGTTTGTATTCGCCTGACTGTTAATGTGTGACTTGTTTGACACTGTTGTGTGATATATATATATATATATGTTCTGATTGTGAATATCTTTGGCTCCTTATTTACGTTTACCATTATCTTTAATGTTATATTTACGTTTTACCCTAGATCGACTAAATTCCATGGAAGGCACCCGTAGTGGGCGTGGTCGTGGTCGCGGAGTTAGGCAACCCACGACTGAAGGGGGTACTAGGGGAACCACGTCCGAACCAAACCCTGAACTTAGGGTTGATCCGAATGTACAAGTGGCCGCAGCCATTCAACGAATGACTGACTTGTTGGCTCATGTAGTGGAGCAACAAGGTGAAAACTGTCTCGACCCCACCTCCCCCTAAGGCGAACCAGAGGGTTTGGCGGACCGCCTGCCCAGCTCTCGCCGGGACTCAGTCGTTCACTACAGTCCTCAATTAAATACAAGATACAATCTCAAATATAAATCAAATATCCCAAAACTTTACATATCAAAAGCGAAGCGTCCACGCTTCCGCAGCGCCACTCTGATCCTTGATCACAATTAGTAAACAGGAGGAAGTCCAAAACTAGACTATTACACATCCAATCAATTCTAAACGTTCAAAACGTTCAATACAATCCCAATATGAATGATTACATAAAAGAAAATCCAAGTTCAATCCATACATGAGATAATCCATGAATAAACGCTACAAGCCCTTCCTTCGCCTTGAGCCCTGTGGAGGGGAATAAAACATTTTTGGGGTGAGCTAGAAGCTCAGCGAGTAACCAGTAAAATCAGTAATCAAATCGGTTTAACCATAGTTCATTTCAATGATGTTCAATTCAAATCAAATGATAAGTCCAGAAACAATTTCAACATTTACAAAACATTAAATATGGAGTATCAATAATTCAAGAAACATGTACAATGGAAAGCGATAGTAACATTCATGAGAAGGATACGTTCGTTCTCCTGTCATTTCATTGCATTTTTGGTTTCATTCGTGCATTCATTCACCCCGTCCCTGGCTTTTGGCCAGGCTCCACCAACCTACTAGGTAATACTCGAGTATACCGAAACGTTCACCCAAGTTCCTAGTCGCCCGACCGAGTCCGCTTCTGGCTCGAGACGACCGGTAACAAGGGGCAATGGCCAGTTCAGCCCAAAAGGCTTACATTCATGCGCAAGTAGCATTTAATCATTAATCATTGAAATTTTCATATTTATTTAGGTCGAGTGCAATAAAGTACACACTCACCTAGAAAACTCGTTTTAACAATCATTGAAAGCAAAATCAATAATAACAAGACACTGATATGCAAGCACGCATGATATGTAAGAAAACAGTTCCAACATTAAATTTGGAAACAGTTCAAAAGTAAATAATGCAAGAAACGGTTCATAAATAATTTTAGAAATAGTTTGAGGTCACTCACCTCCATGGCTCAGAAATCATCCATCAAATATCATTGCCTTGCTCAAATCCAAGTCATAAATCACAAACTCAATGCAAACGAGTTCCTTCAAAGTTCGGACAGCACTTCCCCTGAATTTGTTAACTTTTCCAGCCATCATGGCTTCACTACTTCCTCAAATCAGTCCCAAAGGTACACACACAACAAAAAGTTCATCCAATAGCCATTCAGCAAGCTCCAAGTAGTACTAGTACAAGTCAAGCTAGGGAAAAGTCCGGAAATGAAAGTTAAGCTCAAAACCAGAAAAACAGTTTTGACGTCATTTTGCGGTAATGGTACCAAAGGCACTACGATTGTCGGATTAGGGTGTAAGACCCACCATTTCGAAGCTAAGAACCAGGGCTACAACAATGTAGAAGGTCACTCAGTCCAAATCCCAGTAAAACTAGGTCAAATATGCCAAATAACAAACCAGAACCGTAATTGCAGGTTCACAAATCACACTATGGTGTAATTAGTCCAACTCAGTCTACACAAGTCCAAATGCATTGATTCCAAAGGCATACGGTAGATAAGACATCAAGATACATTTCATCAGAAGACATCAACATCCAAATCCAAAAAAATTCCAGCCAAAACAACCCAGTTCAGACGCAGTTCGCACATTCTGATCAACCCAGAACAGCAACAGTAAAATCGACATTTCTCACTCTACACTACTCCAAATGACCTCAAATTTTACAGGCACCTCAAACACATCAATACCTACAATTTTCATGTTTTAAGAAAAGGCCAATTCGGCCTCTAACTATATGATCCAAAACCGGACAGAAAGGGGGTTATGAAACCCTAACTTTTCACATTTCCTTCCAAACCCAAAATTGGTTGCAATTACCAATCATATACACCTACTAGAGTCATTACCCCTCATTACCAACCATCATAAATAACCACAACATCATGATCACATTAAACCAGAAAATTCCTCAATAAATGGAAAACTTCACCAATTCATCTCAAACCAAGAAATAAACCACAAATTTCAGCACTTTAGCCACCACTAGGCACAACTTAAGCATCATTAGGTGTAGGAGGAAGTTCAATCACCACTTACCTAGTAAACAAGAGAAGAGGAGTTAATGGACACCTTAGCTTCCTTGAACACTTCCACAAAATCACTTACTAGCACCAAAGGGAAGGATTGTATGGAGTAGAAACAAATTTCAGCACTTGGGTTGGATGATTTGAGCTAGATGTTAGCTAAAATGGTGAAGAGCTCTCTTCCTTTCTTCCTTAAGGTTGGTCGGCCAAAGAAGAGAAAGAAATGGTGATTTTTGTGGTAAATTTGAGATATTTAATCAACAATTGGTAAGAAAGGTCAAAAGTCAAATAAGTCAAATAAGTGGCAACCTCTCTTAAAGTGACACATGTCACTTCATTCAATGCATTTCTATCCTTTTGTTTCCTCTCACATCAATCACTTCACCTCCTCTACTTATCTCTTAACATCCGATAAATTTCAACCCGCAACCGAAACTTAACCTTATTGGCCGAATTTTTCCGAACTTTTCGCACTAGTGGGGCCCACATCCGGTATATATATCCTTAATTTCTCAAAAACTAACCGATACTGGAACAATCATTTTAAAAACTATATTTACTCATAAACTTTATCTGGGGAATTTTTCTAATAAAGAAAATGTAGAAAAGACGAGCGATTAAATAAAATAAACCCTAGAAAATTAGAAAATTTTCGGGTTCTCACACTCTTTTTTTTTTTCGGGGCGTCACAAAAACCCTAATCCCAACCCTGGAAACCCTAGTAATCATGTGGAAAGCGAGGACAGGGCCCTCAAAAGGTTTCAGAAGTTTTTCCCACCGAAGTTTATTGGGGAGCCCGATCCGGATGTGGCCGAAAGATGGCTAGAAAAGATGGTAGACATCTTTGCTGCCCTACACTATACGGAGGAGAGGCAGGTGACTTTTACTGTCTTCCAACTGGAAGAGGCAGCCCGTTCCTGGTGGAACGTAATAAGACAGAAATGGGACCGAGAACAAACGCCCAGGACATGGGTGAACTCCATAAGGGAGTTCAACGCTAAATTCTTCTCTTAGCTAGTTCAAGAATGGAAGGAAGACGAATTTATCCGGTTTCGCCAGGGGACCCAGATTGTCGCCGAGTACAAGAGCCAATTCACGCGACTGTCCAAATTTGCGCCCGAACTCATCATGACCGAACAACGAAGAATAAGGCGCTTTGTCCAGGACCTGAACGTGGAGATCCAGAAGGATCTAGCTGTAGCCCAGATTAACGCCTTCAGTGATGCAGTGGAGAAGGCTCAACGAGTAGAGAATGCTAGGCTACAAGTGAGAAACTTCCAGGCGAAAATGCGAGGATTTCCTGGAAGCGGTTCGGGGCAGGGGGATAAGAGTACCCCTCCCAAGTTTGGACGGGGGATTGGAGGAGGAAGGATGCCGGGAATGTCACGAGATGGCCAAGTTGGGAGAGGCCAAAGAGGAGGTTTCCACAGAGGCGAGGCTTCTGCATCTCGCGGACCCTGCGGGTATTGCGGAAAGCCAAACCACACGGAGAACAATTGTTGGAAGAAGGAGGGAAAGTGTTTGCGCTGCGGAGGTGCAGACCACCAACTTGCTACTTGTCCGGTTCTATCACGGGATGGAAGGGGAAACCAGCAATCGACGAGGACCAATTCCGAACCGGCTAAGGTGGAAGGGACCAAACCCAAGATAGCGGCTCGAGTGTATTCAATGGAGCCACAACAGGTCCCCGATTCTTCTGAAGTTGTGGAAGGTACGATTCCTGTATTCCACCGATTTGCGAAAGTCTTAGTAGATCTCGGTGCTACTCATTCATTTGTCAACCCCAATTTTATGTGCGGAATAGATATAAAACCTGCTAGTTTACCCTATGACCTGGAAGTAAGTACTCCTACGGGGGATCATCGTTTGATCACTAGTATGGTTTATAAGGATTGCAAAATTTGGGTAGGAGAGAGAAAGTTGCTAGGGGATTTGATAAACCTGTCCATTAAGGGGTATGACGTAATTCTAGACATGGACTGGTTAGCCAGGTATAATGCTCAACTTGATTGTAAAAGGAAGGTGGTAGAGTTTCGCATTCTTGGGGAGGCGACCTTAAGGTTAGATATAAGGGGTAGGTTAGCATCATCTGCCTTGATCTCGGGTATTCGGGTTAGGAAATTACTAAGTAAAGGGGTGCAAGGGTTCTTAGCCTTTCTAATCAATACCCCCATCGATAAATTGAAGGTAGAGGATGTGCACGTAGCGAAGGAATATCCGGATGTATTTCCTGATGAATTAGTCACCCTACCTCCAGAAAGAGAGATAGAATTCAAAATTGAGTTGTTACTAGGGACGTCACCTATCTCTAAAACCCCATACCGGATGGCCACTGCCGAACTTAGGGAGTTAAAGTTGCAGTTACAAGACCTTTTGGAGTGAGGGTTCATTCGAGAGAGTGGGTCTCCTTGGGAAGCCCCTGTGTTATTTGTAAAGAAAAGGATGGGGGTTTGCGGATGTGTATAGACTATCGGGGGCTGAATAATGTAACGGTTAAAAATAAATATCCACTGCCTCATATTGATGAGTTGTTTGACCAGTTGCAAGGGGCAGTGGTCTTTTCGAAATTAGACCTCCGACAGGGATATTATCAATTGCTAATTAGGAAGGAGGACACACCAAAAACTGCCTTCAATTCTAGATACGGGCATTTTGAATTCGCAGTCATGCCCTTTGGACTGACCAATGCCCCTGCCGCCTTCATGGATTTAATGCATAGGGTTTTTAAGCCCTACTTGGATCGATTTGTAGTTATCTTTATTGATGACATTCTGGTCTACTCAAAGACTCGGGAGGAGCATAAGCAGCATTTAAGAGTCATTTTGCAAACCCTAAGAGAGCATCAGTTGTATGCCAAGTTTAGTAAGTGCAAGTTTTGGCTGGAGAAAATTTCTTTCTTAGGGCACGTAATTTTCCAATAGGGCATCACTGTTGACCTGGCGAAAGTAGAGGTCGTGACTGATTGGAAGAGGCCTGAAAATCCCATGGAGATTCGTAGTTTTCTAGGGCTGGTTGGCTACTATAAGCGCTTTATTAAGGACTTTTCCAAGCTTGTCGGTCCTTTAACCGACCTGACGAAGAAAAATGGTCGTTTCATGTGGTTTGCTAGATGTGAAGCAAGTTTTCGAGAGTTAAAGAAAAGATTAACCATGGCACCGATTCTAGCTTTGCCTAACGGAATAGACGGTTTTACCATTTATACCGACGCTTCGCGGGAAGGTCTAGGGTGTGTGCTAATGCAAAACCAGAATGTGATATCTTTTGCCTCCAGAAAATTGAAACCCCACGAGTAGAACTACCCAACCCACGACCTAGAGTTAGCCGCAGTTGTTTTTGCTTTGAAAAAATGGAGACACTATCTATACGGGGTAACTTTCGAGGTTTACTCAGACCATAAGAGCCTTAGGTACCTCTTCTCGCAAAAGGAATTGAATATGAGGCAGCGACGGTGGATGGAATTTTTGGAGGATTACGACTACACCATTAACTACCATCCGGGAAAAGCTAACGTAGTGGCCGATGCCTTGAGTCGAAAGGCTCAGGTAACGGGGTTAATGATTAAGGAATGGGATCTGTTACAATTGATTTGTGAGTGAAAACCCTGTCTTGGAAGACATAAGGTGATTTTTGGTAATGTTAAAGTAACGTCCACTTTACTAGAGCAGATTAAAGAAGCCCAGAAGGAAGATTCTATGGTACGGAAGTGGGGAGAGAAAGTAGGAAAAAGGGAATTAACAGATTTTAACTTCAATCCCGAGAGAGTTTTGAAATACCGAAACCGAGTGGTGGTGCCTAAAGATGAAGTGTTAAAGAGGGAGATCTTAGAGGAAACTCATTGGTCCAAGTATACGATCCATCCCAGTAGTAGCAAGATGTACCAGAACCTAAAAGGAGTCTATTGGTGGGACAACATGAAGAAAGAAATTGCTCAATACGTGCAAAAATGTCTCGTCTGCCAACAAGTTAAGGCAGAACATCAAAAACCATCTGGATTGTTACAACCTCTTGAGATACCCGAATGGAAGTGGGAAAACATTACAATGGACTTCGTTTCAGGTTTGCCGCGAATGCAGCGAGAACATGATGCCGTTTGGGTGATCGTCGATCGGTTAACCAAATCGGCCAATTTCTTGCCGGTAAACATGAAGTATTCTATGGACAAATTGACTCAGGTGTATATGGACGAGATCATAAGACTACATGGAGTTCCTGTGAGCATTGTTTCGGATAGAGATCCCAGCTTTGTGTCTAGATTTTGGCAGAAATTTCAAGAGACCTTGGGTACTAAACTCAACCTTAGTACCACTTATCATCCCCAAACGGATGGACAATCGGAGTGAACAATTCAAACTCTTGAGGATATGTTAAGGACTTGTATTCTGGATTTTGGGGGTAACTAGGGTCAACATATGACCTTAGTAGAGTTTGCTTACAATAATAGTTACCATTCGTCAATTCAAATGGCCCCATACGAAGCGCTTTACGGGAGAAAGTGCCGGTCACCGATCTATTGGGAGGAAGTCGGTGAAAAGAAGGTTCTAGATCCAACAACTATTCCATGGATGGAGGATGCACGAGAAAAAGTCAAGTTGATACGACAAAGACTCCAAACAGCTCAAAACCGACAGAAGAGCTACGCAGACAATCGAAGAAAAGATCTGGAGTTCGAAGTTGGGGACCGTGTTTTTCTTAAGGTCACACCGTTACGAAGCGTCACGGCGGGTAGAGGAAAGAGACTTCACCCGAGGTTCGTTGGACCTTTCAAAATTCTTCAGAGAATTGGGAAAGTAGCGCATCGACTTGAACTACCATCAAGTTTGTCCAGGATTCACGACGTCTTCCACGTCTCAATGCTTAAGAAGTATTATCCCGACCCTTCTCACATCTTACAACCGGAGGAAATTGAGATAGATGAGTCACTCACCTACGAAGAGAAACATGTACAGTTGCTTGACCGAAAGGTTGTGAAAATCTTGTGGAGAAATCATGGGATAGAAGAGGTTACCTGGGAGGTGGAAGAAGAAATGCAAAAGAAATACCCTGAACTGTTTGGGAATCAAGGTGAGAAATTTTGAGGACGAAATTCTTTTAAGGGGGAGAGAGTGTGAGAACCCGGGAATTTTCTTATTTTCTAGGCTTTATTTTTTTTAATTGCACGCATTTTCTATATTTTCTTTATTAGGAAATTTTTCTAGATAATTTTATTAAGTAAATATAGTTTTAAAATTATTTTTCTAGTACAAGTTAGTTCTTGAGATTTTAGGAGTGCATATTGGACGTGGGACCCGCTTTTGCGTTAAGTGCGATAAAATTCGGCCAATTAGGTTAAGTTTTGTTTACAGGGATTAATTTACTAGGTGTTAAGAGGTAATTAGAGGTTACCTAAATGGATTGATGTTGGAGGGACAAAGGGATAGCTTTAAACCAAAAAGGTGACAAGTGTCACTTTGTGATTAGATCTTGGACTTTGACCATCTTACCCAACTTTACCAAATATCCAAAAATTGACCCAAAATTCATTCCCATTTCTTTCCTTCTTGGTCGAGCTCTTCAAGAGAGAATAAGAGAGCAAGCTTCAACTTTCATCTTCCATTTCTTGCACAAATCTTGTGATTTAACCGTTCAAACTTCAAATTACACCATAAAAACCCTTAGTTAGGTAGGTTTGAGGAAGTGGGGGGAGTGGTTTGGAAAGAGGAGGTGCTAAGTTGCTTCTTTTCTTGAGTTTTCAAGGTGAGTTGCTAAGAGATTCTTCCTTTATTCTTGATAATGTTAAATTAGTGACTTTGGTGGCTAAATATGTTGATTTATGGTAGGTTTATGGTTGAAAGTGGAGTTTTGATGGATTTTTGAATTATTATAGATATTTTTCTGTTTTATATGATAATCATTGGTTAGTCATGGATTGAGGGCTTGTTATAGAGTAAAATGGAGCTTGGATATGTTGGATATGATTGTTTGCGAAAAATTTCTGGTTTGTGCGGAAAATTTCAGATTTAGGGTTTTGAATTGGGGCTTTTCTAGGGTTATTATGGAACTCTTGAATTGGCTTTGTTTAAAGGGTATTGTAACCCTAATAAGGTGTATTGAATGGCATAGGACTTGTACTTATACTTGTGGTTGTGTTGGTTGAAAATGAATGATGAATTGTAGGATGGAAATCTGAAATTTTAAGGGGAAATGCTGTCCAAATTTTAGGTCCATATGATTTCTAGGAATTGGGTTGCTTAGAGTGTTAGTTAGTGACTTTCGGGTCATCCAAACCTTTAGCACCAAGTGTTCCTTATATTATTTTCAAGTTATTTTGGTTTTACATTAGTGATGTGTGGTTTGGGTTTATGACTCGTATTCGAGTCTCATTGTGTTTTTTTGAATGTTTTAGGGCGTGCCGGTGACTCAAGGCGCTCGTTGGGTGGAAATTTGTGAAAACTCTCTTTATTTGATCGGTGAGTGTACTACTCACATGGTTGTTACTTCATGGCTTTATTATACTTGAAATCTATGATTTGAATGCTTGTGTATACTGCTAAGATTGGTTGAGACGAGGGTGTACTTTATCACTCTCGCACTCTATGGCTTATGCGACTGTTTACTGTATCAATTGAATGTCTCTTGAATATACTTGAACTGGTGTCGTTTGGACGTGTATCCAATGACTTTTACTGTTGACTCTGAGTTCAACCCCATCGGCAGTCGATTGACTCGAGCCAGCAAGGGCATGGTCGAGGAGATTGACAAGCCATGGGGACTGTTTCTATTGAATCATTGGGTATGAGACTCTTGATTCCGGTATACTCGAGTATTACCATTTTGAACTGGTTGGAGTTCGGATCTGGTAGGGGTATGTGAGGTGGAAGGAAATTGGAGAAAATGGAGTCTACAGTATTGGTTACTTCTTAGGCGTTGACGGGGGGTCAACGGGGTGAGATCAAGTACGGCAAGCGAGGAAAAGGGCTCTTGAGAGCTGTCCGTATCCTTTTAAAAATCTTTATTAAAATGTGGTGTTAGTTAACTCACTTATTGAATGTATTGGGATTGAGTAGCTTTGTGCTTATATGAACTTCGTTACGTGGGTGATGGTACCTCATTGGGCGAAAGCTCACTCTATTGCCTTTGTGTTCCTTACAGGGAGATGAATAACTTTTGGGAAACTGTGATTTTGAAGCCGAGTTGAGCTTGATTAATATTCTTTGGTATAGCTCCTCGATGGGTGGAAAACCTTAAGTGTATTTGGATTCAACATTTCCTTTTGAGTTGTAAATTTGCAACTATATGTGTATAAACGTGTTTGGTAATGTTCATGTGTTATTTTGGTTTGTAAAGGTTCAATTTCAAGGTTTGTATGATTTGTTGGTAATCGGTTGGGTTTCGGACAAGATCGGATTTTGAACAACAAAAGAAAAATTTTTGGCGGGAAAGGCAAAGGGGAATCCGGCCGAAAATCCGGCCAGATCTTGGTCGGATTGCTGGCCGGATTGTCTTGGATTTTTTGAATCCGAGCAGTTGGTCACTGCCTCCAATCCGGCCGAATTGTGACGTGGCCGAAACTATTTATGTGCGGCTCCGATTTTTCATTTTCCGTTTTGTGAATTTTGAATCATTTGAGCGCGCTAATATCTTCTGGAACGTTTTCGATTGTATATAACCATCATAGTAGACCTGGCGAGAGTTGGGCAGGCAGTCTGCTAACCCCTTTGGTACGCCTTAGGGGAAAGTGGGGCTGTCACATGGTCTTTGCGCGGAGCGAGCTTGAACCAAGTGATGTTATGGTCCTAATTTCGTGAATGCGTGTAAAGGACTAAGTGCTCTTTTGAGCATAAGCTATGAATCATGAAATGTTATAGGTTTCAAACCTTTATCATGGTACTTGGAGACAATAGATATGTATGTCAGGTAGGAACCTCAAATGTAGATGATTTACTCTTGGGATTGGCCAACTCGAGTTATGAATTATCTTATTTTGAATTCTTGTACCCAAATACTAAATAGATGAGAGCCTAGGTTAGAAATGACCGGGGCAAACTAGAAATTTGATTCTACAGAACTTCATGTGATGTATTAGGGTGTCATTAAGTATGATAATCCCTGTCTAAGATATAAACTGTGTTATCCTTGCAGGTTATGGACGGAGCAAATCGAGAGGGTGGAGGTGAGCCATCTCAGAGGCGTTTCTGAGTCATTGACTATGAGGACAGATCGGGGGGACCGATTCGACGCTGGAGTACCGATAGTCGGACCAGGCGTTGTACTCGTTGTCAGAACTACTCCTATATCGACCATGTGGTTGTGGCGGTACTTGATGAAAGGGAAAGGCTTAGGCGTGCCCATGATAGGGATCACATTGAGATGGTGAGACTGAGGGGCATCATGAGAATGCAAGCGGACTGGATTCGCGAGCTCCAGGGGGATATCGCGACGGAGCAAAAGAGGACAAATGCTCTTCGAGAGCAGTTGCAGGTAGTTAATGACCGCCTTACGAAGGTGGTCAGGGAGGTTAGAGACCGGCCCGGAGGCATTATTAATGAGTGTGAGGTGCTAATCCAGGAAGTGTTTGGCGCTAATGTACAAGTGGAGGTTCCGGGCGATGGAGCTCCTAGAGAGGGAGACGCACCTAGCTCTAGCCATGGGGAGAGTCCATTAGCTCGGTTGGAAACTAGGTTAGAGCTCATGTGAGCCATGTTTTGATCCCGTGTAATGGGGTAGTTAGGGAAAGCTCTTAGTTAGCTATTTTTATACTTTTGGCCAAGTTTGTACATAGTACTTTTGACGATGCCGCTACTTTCATGGGATTATTTTGTTTGTATCTGATTGACTGCTACTGTGTGACTTGTTTGATACAGTTGTGTTATATGCATAGTTGCCTTTTATTTGTATATACTTCTTATCACTTGTTCCTGCATATATTTATTTTTAATATCATATTTGTGTTTCGACCCTAGATTGGTTAAACCAATGGAGGGTACACGTTGTGGACGAGGCCGTGGACGTGGAATTAGGCAACCCTCGAATGAAGGTGGTAATCAGGAACCAACGCCTGAACCAAATCCTAAACATAGAGTCGATCCTAATGCTCAGGTAGCTGCTGCCATTCAGCGTATGACCGAACTGTTGGCCCTTGTACTGGAACACCAAGGCCAAAACCCTGTTAACTAACCTAGAAACCCTGGCAATCATGTAGAGGGCAAGGATAGAACCCTTGAACGATTCCAAAAGTTCTCCCCACCAAAATTCCTTAGAGGACCAGACCCAAACGTAGCTGAGAAGTGGTTGCATTTCCGGTCCTTTTCCTAGTTAAATTTTGTACTTGAATGACTTTGAGCCCATTGAACAGCTGTGGTGATGAATTTATATTGTGTAGGACTTTGGGATTGATTGAGGAAAATAATGAAGCCATAAATGGCTGGGAAAATAGGTAAATACAGAGGGCATGCTGCCCAAAATTTTAGCGCTACACGATTCTTTCAAGTTGAGTTGATCTTGGTAAAAATGATGGGTTTTAGGAGTTGTTTGTAACCCTAGGACCAACTGTTATCCTTTTTGGTCAAAAATTATATTTTATTCTTTGTACTAGTACTTACCATGGAAAGGCGTACGACATGTAGTCGAGCCTCACTTGTGCATTCCGTTTACTCGATTTTGGATGTGACACCTTCAATTGGTTTTCTTTAATGATTTTAGGGTTTCTTGGCGATTAAAGCCAATCTGAAGTGAAAACTTTTTAAGTATCTGTACTTGAACCGGTGAGTGTACCACTCCCCTTATTTGTTGATTAACTTGGGGTCTGTATATGCAATCTGTGATATGACCGAATGTACTATCTGTATATTCTGTTTGAGACGAGGGTGTACTTTATCACACTCGTTCTCTTGTCTGTTCATATGCCAATTTACTATGCAAAATTTGAATATGTTATCTGTATCTGTATCTGTTCAGACGTCGTTTGGAGGCTGGTATCCAACGACCTTTTTGTGACCTCTGAGCTCAACACCTGTGGCTAGTTACTCAAGTCGGGCCGGCAAGGGCCTGGTCGATTAGATAACGAACCACGGTAGTCTGTTTTGGGATCTTTGGGTATTGAGACCCTTGATTCCGGTATACTCGAGTATTACCATTTCTGAACTGATTGGATTTCGGGCCCGGTAGGGGTATGTGAGGTGTAAGGAATCGGAGAAAGTGGAGTCTACGGTATTGGTTACTCTTTTAGCGTTGACGGAGTGTCAACTATTATTTCGATCAAGCTTCGGTGAAGCAAATGGGAATTTGGCTCCTGAGAGCCACCCGTATTCTTTCTATCTATGGTGTTTGTTCATTTCTTTATTTGATTCGCATATGTGACTAAGTGAATATGAAGTTCCACGTTTTCTTACTTGCTATTATTTTGGTACTTCATTGAGCGTAAGCTCACCCCTTCCCATTATCTTTGTTTTCCTTACAAGGGACAAACTTTGAAACCACGATTTTGGAAGAAAAGGGATCGAGCTAATGTATATGTTATTTTGTTAAGCTCCTTTGTACCGAAACCCTAATTATATTTTCTGTAGCATGAATACTTTGGCTTGTATTTTGGTTCATTTGTTCAAGACTCCCATGTATGTATAAGTGTTTAATCGACGTTCCGTACTTCCGTATGATTTGGTAAGCTCTGTTTAATCCTTGGTGGTCCCAATTGTTCGTTTTCGTTGAGTTCTCGCGCGTACTATATAGGGTTAGTGTGAATCGACTCCGTAGTCCTGGCGAGAGCTGGGCAGGCGGTCCGCCGAACCCTCTGGTTCGCCTTAGGGGGAGGTGGGGCTGTCACAAAACCTATGGAAGTTGGACTTTGACCAACTTGTTTTAACTTTCCTAAAACAAAAATTTGACCAAAATTCCTCCATTTTTCTTTCTTGCTTGGCCGAACCATAGAGAGGAGAAAAGAGAGAAAAGACTTCATCTTGCACTCCAATTTCTTGCTTCAATCTTGAGTTCCAACCATCAAAATTGCAAACTACTCCATAAAAGTTGCCTACTAAGGAGGATTAGAGGTGTTGGTGGAGTGATTTTTGAGGGGGAAGTACTAAGCTACCATCTTTCTAGTGTTTCTAAGGTAACTTGCCAAAAAAAATCCCTCTTTGCTTCCAATAATTGCATATTTGTGGCTTAGGGTTGTTAAATGTGTAGTTTTGTGCAATATTCCATGAGTTGAGGTGGTGACATGGGAAATTTCAGTTTTATGGTGAATTTACTGCTCTTATTTGGTGTTTGAGCATTGGTCATGGATTGATAGTTTTGTTATGTATAATATTGAGTTTTTATATGCTAGTTTTGCTTGCCCACGAAAAATTTCAGCTTGTGTGCCTAAATTTCAGCTTAGGGTTTCAATTGCTAGCTTGAGTAGGTGATGGTTATGCGCTTGATTTGGTAAGTCGTTGACTTGATATGTATATGCTTGAGTTGAGGTTGTTTTGTGGTAAGATTGAAGCCTTGAATTGGCTGGAAAAACTTAGTAAAAACAAAGGAGGTGCTGCTGAAAATTTGTCCGCAGGAAACCTTGGGCAGTCTTGGGAAAACTGCTATATCTTGTGATAGAAAGGTTGGAATTTAGTTCTGCTTATTGCGTTTTAAACTAGAGTCAGTGTATTATCAACCGTGAAAATTTCAACCTTTTTCTCTAATTTCTTGAATATCTGTGATTTTTCAAAATTGACTGAAATTGCAAACCTGTTCTATCTTTTACTAGATGAAGCAGCAATTTGAGGCTCGAATTTGACTAATGTGTGGACTGAATCTTACAAATGTGTCTTCCAAGAACTTGTAACCCTTTGAATCTATTTTCTAACGGTATAAAGTTTATCAATTTTGCACTTAAGAATCTTGAGATATGATTTTTCAAATAGTGTTGTGCAAAACTGGAAAATTTTGTTTTCTTAAAACAGTTCTTGCTTTCATTTCCCACTTTAAGTTTGGAGTTGGTAAATCATTATAGGTATGGTTTTCGGGTAGAAGTGAAGGGTTTTGGGGTCGTTCGTATCTTTAGGACCAACTGTTACCTTTTCACTTCGAAACCGTATTTTTGCTTTGCATTAGTGGTTCATTTGGATAGGCCCATGACTCGTAACCGAGTCTCACTTGTGAATTCCGTTCACTAGGTTTTGGAGTTGAATCTCAACTGTTTTTCCTTGATTGTTCTAGGACATGCCGGTGACCAAGGGCGTACTTCGGGAGGAAACTTTTGAAGTTATTTTTACTTGATCTGGTGAGTGTACCACTCGCATGACTTGTTGTTTAACTGGTTTACTTGTACTTGCAATCTGTGACTTGAATAACTGTGACCTCTGTTTAGTTTGAATGAGACGAGGGTGTACTTTATCACACTCGCTCTCTCGTCTGTTTGTCTGGTTCCTGTATTCCTATATACAACTGAATCTGTTACTTGTGTATGATCTGATGTCGTTTGGAGGCTTGTATCCAACGAACTTCCTGTTAAATCTGAGCTCGACCCCATTGGTAGTTAATTGAATCGAGCCAGCAAGGGGCTTGGTCAAGAAAAATTAAGAAACCATGGGGGTCTGTTTCTTTGGAATCTTTAAGTATTGGAGACTCTGGATTCCTGGTATACTCGAGTATTACCACCTCTGTTCCTGTTGAGGCGTTCATGCCCCGTAAGGGGTATGTTGGGTGGATGGAATTTGGTGTAAAGTGGTGCTCTACTGGATTGGTTAGTTCCTTGAAAGTTGACGGAGTGTCAACTACTACTCAATCAATCTCTGGTGATGCAAAAGAGGAAATTGGCACTTGAGAGCCATCTGTATCCTTTTACTTCCTATTTATCTGTGGTGTTCATTCCTCTATATTTGATGGCAATATTTGATTGAGTACAATTGTACTTTTGTGATTCTTGGGTGCTTGTATTTGTGGTACCTCATTGAGCGTAAACTCACCCCCGTTATTTTTTGTTTCTCTTATAAGAAACAATATTTTGGAACCGTGATTTTTGAAGAAAAGAGTAGACCTAGTTATAGCTATTTTTTTGTTAAGCTACTCTGTAATAGTAAACCCTAACTGTATTTTAATCAAGAATAACATTTTGGGCTTTGTAAAGACTCCAATGTCTATATTTATGCAAGCGTATGGTTACGTATATTAATTGAAATGCATGTTTCTCCGGCTATGTGTACTTTTCCTGTATCCGTTGGAAAGAATCAAAGTTTTATTGCGCGTTCGGTAGGGTTTACATGTGTTTCGGCTTAATAGTCCTGGCGAGAGCGGGACAGGCAGTTTGCTAACCCTTGGGGTACGTCCTAGGGGAAGCTAGGGCTGTCACAGGTGGTATCAGAGCTATTTTGAGTGGTCTTTACGCGGAGCGAGCTTGAACCAAGTGGTGTTATGGTCCTGATTTCGTGAATGAGTGTAAAGGTGTAAGGCTTGGTGCAACCCAATGAGTACAAACAATTTCACAATGATGCACAAAGATATATCAAATTTAAGCACAATAAAGAAAACTTAATTAAAGAGAAAAGATAAGAAATGCAAACCAAATATCAATCCAATAGCCTCTTCAATAGATGGCGATGCTAACAAGATGTACAAGTGAAGGCTCACTCCTTCCTCACCCCAAACACACTTTGGTTGAGCCAAGGAGTTTACAACTATTCTAGTTAACCCCTCAACAACCTACACTTGAAAGATCACTCACCCAATTAAGAACTATTTTAAACAAATGAGGCAACCTTCACCAAGTTTTACCACTTCAAGTGATAGGTTCCACCTTCACCAAGGTTTTACTCCTCCTAGAGAGTAACCTTCACTTGAGCAACCTCACAACCCAACTTCCCCAACCCCTTATACAACCAACAAAGAATCTTTCTACTCAAAAATCTCACTTGTAAGCTTGTATTTTGTGTTGGCAAAAGTCTGATGTATTCTTGTGTTTTGGGGTATTTATAGAAGGTGAGAAATGGCTCCAAAAGGCTCTCCAACGGTCAAATATTAAATGCTGTCGAAACTAGCCGTTGGCCTGTCGGACGTCCGACAGCTTAGTCATCGTCCGATCCCATCGTCCGAAAATCAGTCAAGTTGTTGTTCGGACGTTCGATGGGATTTTATCGTCCGAGCTTCTGTGTCCGAACGTCGTCCAGAGAGTTATCAAATCTTCGTGGAATTTTTAGGACGTCCGACACGATCGATGTGCGTCCGAGGAGTGCGTCCGATCCATCCGGACGTCCGATGCTTCCTCACGAGCGTCCGACAGAATTTCCTTCTTGATGTTCTTCATCCTTTCGGACGTCCGATAGCTTCCTTTCGGACGTCCCACATGAGTGCCCTGTTTTTGCTTCTTCTTTTGTGCCACAAGAATCTGTTCTAACAAATTGCTCACATAAAAACATTAGCCCAAATCTACATTTTGGTTTGTTAATCATCAAAACCAAGGATTGATCGACCAAGGTCAACAATCTCCCCCTTTTTGATGATGACAGACAAAATGAAGATTTCTTTTATCAAATAAGTTCAATTAAAGCTCCCCCTTAGAAAGTGCCAACATACAAAGAAATTTCAATAAATCCTACTCCCCCTTTTGGCATCAATCAAAAAACAAACTCCCCCTTTATTTTTCAAATCAAGACCATATTGAATATCAAAATTTTCAAATGTACTTACAACCATTTAGCACTTCTTGGATCAAATCTTCATGATGTACCTAAATATGAGAAATTTCATTTGGTACCCTTTCTTTATAGGGTCCTTGGGAGTTAATACGACATGATCTAGCAATCCACATGGATTTCATGCCTTTTCTCATATTTTTCTTTACATAGCAATCATTTTGCATATGTCCAAATTTGCAACAAAAGTGACACATGATAGAAGTATTTTGCACATTGGTGGATTTAATGCAACTAATTTTCTTACTTCTTATCATAGCAAACTTATTTGTGCCTTGAAAAGATTTGCTTTCTTTTGTTTGAGAAAACATTTGTTTTTCATTTTGGAGAAACTCGTTCAAGTCATTAATTATTTTCTTTAACAAATTTTGTTCCTCCAACATTTTTTCATAAAACTTTGTTTTCTCTTCCAACTTCCTTTTCAAATTATTTTTGCAATCAAAAACACTTTTTTGATTTTTTAAATCATCATTTTCAATTCTCAAACATTTGTTTTCTTGAAAAAGTTTGGAATTTTCTTCCAACAAATCATTTATTTTTGTTTTCAAATCTTTATTTTTAGCATAAGATTTTCTCAAGCTTTTATGCATTTTAATCATAAGAATTTTCACATCATCATCTTCATTATCTTCATCACAAGAAGAGTGATAAGAATTTACCTCATCTTCTCCAAAGGCCATTAGTGCCATTTGTGCCAACTCTTCTTTTTCTCTTTTTGAATTGCATTCATCCCATGTAATTTTGCAATCTCCTCTTGAACTTCTCTTGTTGAAGATCTTCTTGAAACTTTTGATGTGAGGAGTTATATCATTGTCCACTTCCATGTTTTCATTACCCATGAAGGATGGGTTATCCCCCACTTGAGATGCTTTAAAAGCTATGCCTCTCTTATACATTCTTGCATTTTCTTCCTCTTGCACTTTGAATTTCAGCTTTAATTCATAAGAGGTTAGGGAATTCACAAGAGATTCAATGGACATAGAATTTAAATCCTTTGCCTCTTCTATAGCATTTATTTTGTTTTCCCATTCTTTTGGCAAGGCATTCAAAATCTTTCTATTTTTCTCTCCCAAAGAATATTCTTTTCCAAGCAATTTAAGATCTTGAATAATGTCACAAAATCTACTACACATCTTATCAACATTTTCAAGAGGATGCATTTTGAAAAATTCATATTGAGAAACAAGTAAAGATTTCTTTTGTTCTTTAATATCTTGGTTACCTTCATGAAATACACACAATTTATCCCAAATATCTTTAGCTGATTTACAACCTTTAATCCTACTAGATTCATTTACATCTAATGCATTGTACAATATACACATGGCCTTGGCATTCAAAAAAAGGTATCTCTTGTCTTTTTCATTCAATTCTTGTCTAGTCTTTAATCTACTCAAATTAGTGGTAGAGTCAACTATTCTAACTTCATAAGGACCATCTTCTACCACATACCATAATTCAATATAAACGGATTGTAAGAAAATCATCATTCTTTGTTTCCACATGCTAAAATGAGAACCATTAAACATAGGTGGTCTATCAATAGATTGCCCTTCTAAAAAAGAAACTTTTATGGTTGCCATGATCTTTACTCTAAGCGGTTAAGCTTGATCAAAAGAGACCAAGCTCTGATACCAATTGTAAGGCTTGGTGCAACCCAATGAGTACAAACAATTTCATAATGATGCACAAAGATATATCAAATTTAAGCACAATAAAGAAAACTTAATTAAAGAGAAAAGATAAGAAATGCAAACCAAATATCAATCCAATAGCCTCTTCAATAGATGGCGATGCTAACCAAGATGTACAAGTGAAGGCTCACTCCTTCCTCACCCCAAACACACTTTGGTTGAGCCAAGGAGTTTTACAACTATTCTAGTTAACCCTCAACAACCTACACTTGAAAGATCACTCACCCAATTAAGAACTATTTTAAACAAATGAGGCAACCTTCACCAAGGTTTTACCACTTCAAGTGATAGGTTCACCTTCACCAAGGTTTTACTCCTCCTAGAGAGTAACCTTCACTTGAGCAACCTCACAACCCAACTTCCCCAACCCCTTATACAACCAACAAAGAATCTTTCTACTCAAAAATCTCACTTGTAAGCTTGTATTTTGTGTTGGCAAAAGTCTGATGTATTCTTGTGCTTTGGGGTGTTTATAGAAGGTGAGAAATGGCTCCAAAAGGCTCTCCAACGGTCAAATATTAAATGCTGTCAAAACTAGCCGTTGGCCTGTCGGACGTCCGACAGCTTAGTCATCGTCCGATCCCATCGTCCGAAAATCAGTCAAGTTGTTGTTCGGACGTCCGATGGGATTTTATCGTCCGAGCTTCAGTGTCCGAACGTCGTCCAGAGAGTTATCAAATCTTCGTGGAATTTTTAGGACGTCCGATGACGATCGATGTGCGTCCGAGGAGTGCGTCCGATCCATCCGGAC
Source organism: Coffea eugenioides (assembly GCF_003713205.1). Taxonomy (NCBI): domain Eukaryota; kingdom Viridiplantae; phylum Streptophyta; class Magnoliopsida; order Gentianales; family Rubiaceae; genus Coffea; species Coffea eugenioides. The sequence goes on from NC_040045.1 coordinate 42,047, forward strand.
GTCCGATGCTTCCTCACGAGCGTCCGACAGAATTTCCTTCTTGATGTTCTTCATCCTTTCGGACGTCCGATAGCTTCCTTTCGGACGTCCCACATGAGTGCCCTGTTTTTGCTTCTTCTTTTGTGCCACAAGAATCTGTTCTAACAAATTGCTCACATAAAAACATTAGCCCAAATCTACATTTTGGTTTGTTAATCATCAAAACCAAGGATTGATCGACCAAGGTCAACAAAAGGACTAAGTGCTCTTTTGAGCATAAGCTGTGAATCATGAAATGTTATAGGTTTCAAACCTTTATCATGGTACTTGGAGACAATAGATATGTATGTCAGGTAGGAACCTCAAATGTAGATGATTTACTCTCGGGATTGGCCAGCTCGAGTTATGAATTATCTTATTTTGAATTCTTGTACCCGAATACTAAATAGATGAGAGCCTAGGTTAGAAATGACCGGGGCAAGCTAGAAATTTGATTCTACAGAACTTCATGTGATGTATTAGGGTGTCATTAAGTATGATTATCCCTGTCTAAGATATAAACTGTGTTATCCCTGCAGGTTATGGACGGAGCAAATCGAGAGGGTGGAGGTGAGCCATCTCAGAGGCGTTTCTGAGTCATTGACTATGAGGACAGACCGGGGGGACCGATTCGACGCTGGAGTACCGATAGTCGGACCAGGCGTTGTATTCGTTGTCAGAACTACTCCTATATCGACCATGTGGTTGTGGCGGTACTTGATGAAAGGAGAAGGCTTAGGCGTGCCCATGATAGGGATCATATTGAGATGGTGAGATTGAGGGGCATCATGAGAATGCAAGCGGACCGGATTCGCGAGCTCCAGGGGGACATCGCGACGGAGCAAAAGAGGATAAATGCTCTTCGAGAGCAGTTGCAGGTAGTTAATGACCGCCTTACGAAGGTGGTCAGGGAGGTTAGAGACCGGCCCGGAGGCATTATTAATGAGTGTGAGGTGCTAATCCAGGGAGTGTTTGGCGCTAATGTACAAGTGGAGGTTCCGGGCGATGGAGCTCCTAGAGAGGGAGACGCACCTAGCTTTAGCCATGGGAAGAGTCCGTTAGCTCGGTTGGAAACTAGGTTAGAGCTCATGTGAGCCATGTTTTGATCCCGTGTAATGGGGTAGTTAGGGAAAGCTCTTAGTTAGCTATTTTTATACTTTTGACCAAGTTTGTACATAGTACTTTTGACGATGCCGCTACTTTCATGGGATTATTTTGTTTGTATCTGACTGACTGCTACTGTGTGACTTGTTTGATACGGTTGTGTTATATGTATAGTTGCCTTTTATTTGTATATACTTCTTGTCACTTGTTCCTGCATATATTTATTTTTAATATCATATTTGTGTTTTGACCCTAGATTGGTTAAACCAATGGAGGGTACCCGTTGTGGACGAGGCCGTGGACGTGGAATTAGGCAACCCTCGAATGAAGGTGGTAATCGGGAACCAACGCCTGAACCAAATCCTAAACATAGAGTCGATCCTAATGCTCAGGTAGCTGCTGCCATTCAGCGTATGACCGAACTGTTGGCCCTTGTAGTGGAACACCAAGGCCAAAACCCTGTTAACTAACCTAGAAACCCTGGCAATCATGTAGAGGGCGAGGATAGAACCCTTGAACGATTCCAAAAGTTCTCCCCACCAAAATTCCTTGGAGGACCAGACCCAAACGTAGCCGAGAAGTGGTTGGAGAAGATGATCGATATCTTTGCTGCGTTACACTATACCGAGGAGAGACAAGTGACCTTTGCTGTCTTCCAATTGGAGGGAGTAGCCCGTTCTTGGTGGAATGTGATAAGACTGAAATGGGAAAGAGAACAAACACCGAGGACGTGGGTAAATTTCATGAGGGAGTTCAATGCAAAGTATGTCCCTCCTCTAACTCAAGAAAAGAAGAAAGATGAGTTCATTAGGCTTCGCCAGGGAACTCAGACTGTAACCGAATATGAGAGCCAATTTACTTGGTTGTCTAAGTTTACTCCCGAACTAATTGTGGCCGAGCAAAGGCGAATAAGGCTATTTTTTCAAGGGTTGAATGTAGAAATTCAAAAAGATCTAGCGGTAGCCCAACACAACACATTTAGTGATGCTATGGAGAAATCCCAGCGAGTTGAAAGTGCGAGGTTACAAGTTAGAAACTTTCAAGCGAAGAAAAGGGGCTATTCTTGAAAGTAGCTTAGAGCAAGGGGATAAGAGTACACCTTCTAAGTTTGGAAGGAGAGCTGGAGGAGTAAAAATTCCGGGGATATCAAGAGGTGCCTCACAGGGAGGCTCGGTCTCTGCTTCCCGTGGTCCTTGCGGGTATTGTGGGGGCTGAATCACACGAAGGATATCTGCTGGAAGAAAGCAAGGAAATGCCTACGTTGTGGGAGTGCAGATCATCAGATCTCTAATTGCCCAGTCCTACCTCGAGAAGGGAATGGGAACCGACAGTTAACCAAAACCAACCCTGGACAGTTGAAGGGGGAAGGGGCTGGACCGAAGGTGCAGGCTCGGGTGTATTCCCTAGAACAATATCAGGTCCCTGACTCGCCTGAAGTCTAGCAGGTACGATCCCAGTATTCCACCACTTAACTAAGATTTGGATAGATCCTGGTGGTTCAAAAATTTCGAGTACGAAATTTCTTTAAGGGGGAGAGAATGTGAGACCCATAAAATTCCCTTATTTTATATTATTGTATTTCTTCGCATGCATTTTCTTCACTATACTATATTATATTAATTTCCAGAGATTTGTATAGGTGAGTATAGTTTTTAAATCATTTTCCTGGTATAAATTAGTTCATGTTAAGTTTGAAGTGTATTATGGACGTGGGACCCGCTAGTGCGTTAAATACGATAAATTTTGGAGATTAGTTGAAGTTTTGCATAAAGGGATATTATTTTATAAGGTGTTAGGAGATAATTAAAGGTTAGCTAGATAAAATTACCATTGGAAGACAAGGGAAGGAGAGAAAACTCTAGAAAAGGCTAAGTGTCAAGAAACCTGTGAGAACCCGTAATTTTCTTAATTGCTAGGTTTCATTTTCTATTAATTGCACGTTTTTTTTCCACATTTTCTTTATTCGAAAATTTTAAAAATAATTTTTATGAGTAAATATAGTTTTTAAATGATTTTTCTAGTATCGGTTAGTTTTTGAGGAATTAAGGACGTGTATCGGACGTGGGACCTGCTAGTGTGGAAAGTTCGGTAAAATTCGGCCAGTTATGTTAAGTTTTGGATACTGGATTTAATTTACTGGGTGTTATGAGATAATTAGTGGATACCATATGGATTAGAGTTGAGGAAACAAAGGGATATGCATGCATTAAATAGGGTGACAAGTGTCACCATATGATTAAGTCTTACTTTTGACCACTATTCACCTTTTACCAAATAAATCAAAAATTGACCCAAAAATCACCCAAAATTTGCAAGCTTGTGGCCGGCCCTCTCCAAGGAAGAAAGAAAGGAAAAGCTCTCCAATTTCTCGCTTCAATCTCGCTCAAATCCAACAAACCAACCGTTTAATATTGCATTTACTCCATAAAAACCCTTAAGTGAGTGGTTGTGAGGTGATTAGTGAAGTTGTTTGGAGGATTAAGGTGCTAAGTTGCTCTTGTTCTTGGGTTGTTAAGGTGAGTAACTAAGGGACCTTTCTTGCAACTCAATAATGCTTAATTATTGACATGTGTGAGGTGAAGTGATGATTTTAGGTGTTGTTTCATGACTTTTGGTAGAATTTGGTGCATTTTCTATTTAATCATGATTTTTTCTATTTTCATATGATTACTATTGTGTGGCCATGTATGATGGTTGGAAATGATCTAGAATGAAGCTAGAATGCGTAAATTGTGGTGGTTTGCGGAAAATTTCCGCATTGAACGGAAAAATTCGGATTTAGGGTTTCAATTCAATCATTCTGACTGGTACTGTTCCTTATAGTTAGATGCCGAATTAGCCTTGGGTTAAAACATGAAAGTTGTAGGGAATGATATTTTATAGATGCCTACAAAATTTCAGGCCAATCGGACCAACGTAGCCTGTGAAAAGACCGAATTACCCCTGCTACCCTGTTTCTACCCGAACATTCTAATTAGCTTCTGTAATTAGTTGTTTTGACCAGGAATACTACTGATTTGGTTGTTGATGTCTTCTTAAGAAATATAACCTGGTATCTTAACTTTCGGATGGCTTTGGAATCACTTGAATTGGATTTTGGTAACCTGACTTATGGGTGTTTAACCAGAATGCGGTTCGTTAACCTGTTTATGCGGTTCTGGTTTGGTACATTGCAATTTTGACTTAGTTTTACTACAAACTGGACTGAGTGGCCTTCTTCAACATTGTAGCCCATTCTGTTAGCTTCGAAACGGTGTATATTTTACCTCCATCCGATAATCGTAGTGCCAGCTGTGTCCAATACGCTAAACGACGTCAAAACTGTTTTTGGGTTTTATGGCTTAACTTGCATTTCCGGTCCTTTTCCTAGTTAAATTTTGTACTTGAATGACTTTGAGCCCATTGAACAGCTGTGGTGATGAATTTATATTGTGTAGGACTTTGGGATTGATTGAGGAAAATAATGAAGCCATAAATGGCTGGGAAAATAGGTAAATACAGAGGGCATGCTACCCAAAATTTTAGCGCTACACGATCTTTTCAAGTTGAGTTGATCTTGGTAAAAATGATGGGTTTTAGGAGTTGTTTGTAACCCTAGGACCAACTGTTATCCTTTTTGGTCAAAAATTATATTTTATTCTTTGTACTAGTACTTACCATGGAAAGGCGTACGACATGTAGTCGAGCCTCACTTGTGCATTCCGTTTACTCGATTTTGGATGTGACACCTTCAATTGGTTTTCTTTAATGATTTTAGGGTTTCTTGGCGATTAAAGCCAATCTGAAGTGAAAACTTTTTAAGTATCTGTACTTGAACCGGTGAGTGTACCACTCCCCTTATTTGTTGATTAACTTGGGGTCTGTATATGCAATCTGTGATATGACCGAATGTACTATCTGTATATTCTGTTTGAGACGAGGGTGTACTTTATCACACTCGTTCTCTTGTCTGTTCATATGCCAATTTACTATGCAAAATTTGAATATGTTATCTGTATCTGTATCTGTTCAGACGTCGTTTGGAGGCTGGTATCCAACGACCTTTTTGTGACCTCTGAGCTCAACACCTGTGGCTAGTTACTCAAGTCGGGCCGGCAAGGGCCTGGTCGATTAGATAACGAACCACGGTAGTCTGTTTTGGGATCTTTGGGTATTGAGACCCTTGATTCCGGTATACTCGAGTATTACCATTTCTGAACTGATTGGATTTCGGGCCCGGTAGGGGTATGTGAGGTGTAAGGAATCGGAGAAAGTGGAGTCTACGGTATTGGTTACTCTTTTAGCGTTGACGGAGTGTCAACTATTATTTCGATCAAGCTTCGGTGAAGCAAATGGGAATTTGGCTCCTGAGAGCCACCCGTATTCTTTCTATCTATGGTGTTTGTTCATTTCTTTATTTGATTCGCATATGTGACTAAGTGAATATGAAGTTCCACGTTTTCTTACTTGCTATTATTTTGGTACTTCATTGAGCGTAAGCTCACCCCTTCCCATTATCTTTGTTTTCCTTACAAGGGACAAACTTTGAAACCACGATTTTGGAAGAAAAGGGATCGAGCTAATGTATATGTTATTTTGTTAAGCTCCTTTGTACCGAAACCCTAATTATATTTTCTGTAGCATGAATACTTTGGCTTGTATTTTGGTTCATTTGTTCAAGACTCCCATGTATGTATAAGTGTTTAATCGACGTTCCGTACTTCCGTATGATTTGGTAAGCTCTGTTTAATCCTTGGTGGTCCCAATTGTTCGTTTTCGTTGAGTTCTCGCGCGTACTATATAGGGTTAGTGTGAATCGACTCCGTAGTCCTGGCGAGAGCTGGGCAGGCGGTCCGCCGAACCCTCTGGTTCGCCTTAGGGGGAGGTGGGGCTGTCACAAAACCTATGGAAGTTGGACTTTGACCAACTTGTTTTAACTTTCCTAAAACAAAAATTTGACCAAAATTCCTCCATTTTTCTTTCTTGCTTGGCCGAACCATAGAGAGGAGAAAAGAGAGAAAAGACTTCATCTTGCACTCCAATTTCTTGCTTCAATCTTGAGTTCCAACCATCAAAATTGCAAACTACTCCATAAAAGTTGCCTACTAAGGAGGATTAGAGGTGTTGGTGGAGTGATTTTTGAGGGGGAAGTACTAAGCTACCATCTTTCTAGTGTTTCTAAGGTAACTTGCCAAAAAAAATCCCTCTTTGCTTCCAATAATTGCATATTTGTGGCTTAGGGTTGTTAAATGTGTAGTTTTGTGCAATATTCCATGAGTTGAGGTGGTGACATGGGAAATTTCAGTTTTATGGTGAATTTACTGCTCTTATTTGGTGTTTGAGCATTGGTCATGGATTGATAGTTTTGTTATGTATAATATTGAGTTTTTATATGCTAGTTTTGCTTGCCCACGAAAAATTTCAGCTTGTGTGCCTAAATTTCAGCTTAGGGTTTCAATTGCTAGCTTGAGTAGGTGATGGTTATGCGCTTGATTTGGTAAGTCGTTGACTTGATATGTATATGCTTGAGTTGAGGTTGTTTTGTGGTAAGATTGAAGCCTTGAATTGGCTGGAAAAACTTAGTAAAAACAAAGGAGGTGCTGCTGAAACTTTGTCCTCAGGAAACCTTGGGCAATCTTGGGAAAACTGCTATATCTTGTGATAGAAAGGTCAGAATTTAGTTCCGCTTATTGCGTTTTAAACTAGAGTCAGAGTACTATCAACCATGAAATTTTCAGCCTTTTTCTCAAATTCCTTGAATATCTGTGATTTTTCAAAATTGACTGAAATTGCAAACCTGTTCTGTCTTTTACTAGATGAAGCAGCAACTTGAAGCTCGAATTTGACTAATGTGTGGACTGAATCTTACAAATGTGTCTTCCAAGAACTTGTAACCCTTTGAATCTATTTTCTAACGGTATAAAGTTTATCAATTTTGGACTTAAGAATCTTGAGATATGATTTTTCAAATAGTGTTGTGCAAAACTGGAAAATTTTGTTTTCTTAAAACAGTTCTTGCTTTCATTTCCCACTTTAAGTTTGGAGTTGGTAAATCATTATAGGTATGGTTTTCGGGTAGAAGTGAAGGGTTTTGGGGTCGTTTGTATCTTTAGGACCAACTATTACCTTTTCACTTCGAAACCGCATTTTTGCTTTGCATTAGTGGTTCATTTGGATAGGCCCATGACTCGTAACCGAGTCTCACTTGTGAATTCCGTTCACTAGGTTTTGGAGTCGAATCTCAACTGTTTTTCCTTGATTGTTCTAGGACATGCCGGTGACCAAGGGCGTACTTCGGGAGGAAACTTTTGAAGTTGTTTTTGCTTGATCTGGTGAGTGTACCACTCGCATGACTTGTTGTTTAACTGGTTTACTTGTACTTGCAATCTGTGACTTGAATGACTGTGACCTCTGTTTAGTTTGAATGAGACGAGGGTGTACTTTATCACACTCGCTCTCTCGTCTGTTTGTCTGGTTCCTGTATTCCTATATACAACTGAATCTGTTACTTGTGTATGATCTGATGTCGTTTGGAGGCTTGTATCCAACGAACTTCCTGTTAAATCTGAGCTCGACCCCATTGGTAGTTAATTGAATCGAGTCAGCAAGGGGCTTGGTCAAGAAAAATTAAGAAACCATGGGGGTCTGTTTCTTTGGAATCTTTAAGTATTGGAGACTCTGGATTCCTGGTATACTCGAGTATTACCATCTCTGTTCCTGTTGAGGCGTTCATGCCCCGTAAGGGGTATGTTGGGTGGATGGAATTTGGTGTAAAGTGGTGCTCTACTGGATTGGTTAGTTCCTTGAAAGTTGACGGAGTGTCAACTACTACTCGATCAATCTCTGGTGATGCAAAAGAGGAAATTGGCACTTGAGAGCCATCTGTATCCTTTTACTTCCTGTTTATCTGTGGTGTTCATTCCTCTATATTTGATGGCCATGTTTGATTGAGTACAATTGTACTTTTGTGATTCTTGGGTACTTGTATTTGTGGTACCTCATTGAGCGTAAACTCACCCCCGTTATCTTTTGTTTCTCTTATAGGAAACAATATTTTGGAACCGTGATTTTTGAAGAAAAGAGTAGACCTAGTTATAGCTATTTTTTTGTTGAGCTACTCTGTAATAGTAAACCCTAACTGTATTTTAATCAAGAATAACATTTTGGGCTTTGTAAAGACTCCAATGTCTATATTTATGCAAGCGTATGGTTACGTATATTAATTAAAATGCATGTTTCTCCGACTATTTGTACTTTTCCTGTATCCGTTGGAAAGAATCAAAGTTCTATTGCGCGTTCGGTTGGGTTTACATGTGTTTCGGCTTAATAGGCCTGGCGAGAGCGGGACAGGCAGTTTGCTAACCCTTGGGATACGTCCTAGGGGAAGGTAGGGCTGTCACAGGTGGTATCAGAGCTATTTTGAGTGGTCTTTACGCGGAGCGAGCTTGAACCAAGTGGTGTTATGGTCCTGATTTCGTGAATGAGTGTAAAGGACTAAGTGCTCTTTTGAGCATAAGCTATGAATCATGAAATGTTATAGGTTTCAAACCTTTATCATGGTACTTGGAGACAATAGATATGTATGTCAGGTAGGAACCTCAAATGTAGATGATTTACTCTTGGGACTGACCAACTCGAGTTGTGAATTATCTTATTTTGAATTCTTGTACCCGAATACTAAATAGATGAGAGCCTAAGTTAGAAAAGACCGGGGTGAGCTAGAAATTTGATTCTACGGAACTTCGTGTGGTGTACTAGGGTGCCATTAAGCATGATTATCCCTGTCTAAAATATAAACTGTGTTATCCTTGCAGGTTATGGACGGAGCGAATCGAGAGGGTGGAGGTGAGCCATCTCAGAGGCATTTCTGAGTCATTGACTATGAGGAGAGGCCGGGGGGACCGATTCGACGCTGGAGTACCGCTAGTCGGACCAGGCGTTGTACTCGTTGTCAGAACAACTCCTATACCGACCATGTGGTTGTGGCGGTACTTGATGAAAGGAGAAGGCTTAGGCGTGCCCATGATAGGGATCATACTGAGATGGTGAGACTGGGGGGCATCATGAGAATGCAAGCGGACCGGATTCGCGAGCTCCAGGGGGAAATCGCGACGGAGCAAAAGAGGACAAATGCTCTTCGAGAGCAGTTGCAGGTAGTTAATGATCGCCTTACGAAGGTGGTCAGGGAGGTTTGAGACCGGGCCGGAGACATTATTATGAATGTGAGGCGCTAATCCAGGGAGTGACAAGTGGAGGTTCCGGGCGATGGAGCTCCTAGAGAGGAAGACGCACCTAACTCTAGCCATGGGGAGAGTCCGTTAGCTCGGTTGGAAACTAGGTTAGAGCTCATGTGAGCCATGTTTTGATCCCGTGTGATGGGGTAGTTAGGGAAAGCTCTTAGTTAGCTATTTTTATACTTTTGGCCAAGTTTGTACATAGTACTTTTGACGACGCCGCTACTTTCATGGGATTATTTTGTTTGTATCTGACTGACTGCTACTGTGTGACTTGTTTGATACAGTTGTGTTATATGTATAGTTGCATTTTATTTGTATATACTTCTTGTCACTTGTTCCTGCATATATTTATTTTTAATATCATATTTGTGTTTCGACCCCAGATTGGTTAAACCAATGGAGGGTACCCGTAGTGGACGAGGCCGTGGACGTGGAATTAGGCAACCCTCGAATGAATGTGGTAATTGGGAACCAATGCCTGAACCTAGGGTCAATCCTAATGCTCAGGTAGCCGCTACCATTCAGCGTATGACCGAACTGTTAGCCCATGTAGTGGAACACCAGGGCCAAAACCCTATTAACCAACCTAGAAACCCTGGCAATCATGTAGATGGTGAGGATAGAACCCTTGAACGATTTCAAAAGTTCTCCCCACCAAAATTCCTTGGAGGACCAGACCCAAACGTAGCCGAGAAGTGGTTGGAGAAGATGATCGATATCTTTTCTGCGGTGCACTATACCGAGGAGAAACAAGTGACCTTTGCTGTATTCCAATTGGAGGGAGTAGCCCGTTCTTGGTGGAATTTGATAAGATTGAAATGGGAAAGAGAACAAACACCGAGGATGTGGGTAAACTTCATGAGGGAGTTCAATACAAAGTATTTCCCTCCTCTAACTCAAGAAAAGAATGAATATGAGTTCATTACGCTTTGCAAGGGAACTCAGACTGTAGCCGAATATGAGAGCCAATTTACTTGGTTCTCTAAGTTTGCTCCCGAACTAATTGTGATCGAGCAAAGGCGAATAAGGTTGTTTGTTCAAGGGCTGAATGTAGAAATTCAAAAAGATCTAGCGGTAACCCAACACAACACATTTAGTGATGCTATGGAGAAAGCCCAGCGAGTTGAAAGTACGAGGTTACAAGTTAGAAACTTCCAAGCGAAGAAAAGGGATATTCCTGAAAGTAGCTTAGAGCAAGGGGATAAGAGTACAGCTCCTAAGTTAGGAAGGGGAGTTGGAGGTGTGAGAATTCCGGGGATATCAAGGGGTGCCTCACAGGGAGGCTCGGTCTCTGCTTCCCATGGTCCCTGCGGGTATTGTGGGAAGCCGAATCACACGAAGGATATCTACTGGAAGAAAGCAAGGAAATGCCTACGTTGTGGGAGTGTAGATCATCAGATCGCTAATTGCCCAATCCTACCTTGAGAAGGGAGTGGGAACCGACAGTCAACCAAGACCAACCCTGGACAGTTGAAAGGGAAAGGGGCTGGACCGAAGGTGCAGGCTCTGGTGTATTCCCTAGAGCAACATCAGATCCATGACTCGCCTGAGGTCGTAGAAGGTACGATGCCAGTATTCCACAGCTTAACTACGATTTGGATAGATCCTGGTGGTTAGAAAATTTCGAGGACGAAATTTCTTTAAGGGGGAGAGAATGTGACGACCCGCAAAATTTCCTTATTTTATATTATTGTATTTCTTCGCATGCATTTTCTTCACTATACTATATTATATTAATTTCCAGAGATTTGTATATGTGAGTATAGTTTTTAAATCATTTTCCTGGTATAAATTAGTTCATGTTAACTTTGAAGTGTATTATGGACGTGGGACCTGCTAGAGCGTTAAGTACGATAAATTTTGGCAATTAGTTGAAGTTTTGCATAAAGGGATATTATTTTATAAGGTGTTAGGAGATAATTAGAGGTTAGTTAGATAAAATTACCATTGGAAGACAAGGGAAGGAGAGAAAACTCTAGAAAAGGCCAAGTGTCATGAAACCTATGGAAGTTGGACTTTGACCAACGTGTTTTAACTTTCCTAAAACAAAAATTTGACCAAAATTCCTCCATTTTTCTTTCTTACTTGGCCAAACCATAGAGAGGAGAAAAGAGAGAAAAGACTTCATCTTGCACTTCAATTTCTTGCTTCAATCTTGAGTTCCAACCATCAAAATTGCAAACTACTCCATAAAAGTTGCCTACTAAGGAGGATTAGAGGTGTTGGTGGAGTGATTTTTGAGAGGGAAGTACTAAGCTACCATCTTTCTAGTGTTTCTAAGGTAACTTGCCAAAAAAATCCCTCTTTGCTTCCAATAATTGCATATTTGTGGCTTAGGGTTGTTAAATGTGTAGTTTTGTGCAATATTTCATGAGTTGAGGTGGTGACATGGGAAATTTCAGTTTTATGCTGAATTTACTACTCTTATTTGATGTTTGAGCATTAGTCATGGATTGATAGTTTTGTTATGTATAATATTGAGTTTTTATATGCTAGTTTTGCTTGCCCACGAAAAATTTCAGCTTGTATGCCTAAATTTCAGCTTAGGGTTTCATTTGCTAGCTTGAGTGGGTGATGGTTATATGCTTGATTTGGTAAGTCATTGACTTTATATGTATATTCTTGAGTTGAGGTTGTTTTGTGGTAAGATTGAAGCCTTGAATTGGCTGGAAAAACTTAGTAAAAACAAAGGAGGTGCTGCTGAAAATTTGTCCGCAGGAAACCTTGGGCAGTCTTGGGAAAACTGCTATATCTTGTGGTAGAAAGATTGGAATTTAGTTCCGCTTATTGCGTTTTAAACTAGAGTCAGAATACTATCAACCGTGAAATTTTCAACCTTTTTCTCAAATTTCTTGAATATTTGTGATTTTTCAAAGTTGACTAAAATTGCATACCTGTTCTGTCTTTTACTAGATGAAGCAGCAACTTGAGGCTCGAATTTGACTAATGTGTGGACTGAATCTTACAAATATGTCTTCCAAGAACTTGTAACCCTTTGAATCTATTTTCTAACGGTATAAAGTTTATCAATTTTGGACTTAAAAATCTTGAGATATGATTTTTCAAATAGTGTTGCGTAAAACTGGAAAATTATGTTTTCTTAAAACAGTTCTTGCTTTCATTTCCCACTTTAAGTTTGGAGTTGGTAAATCATTGTAGGTATGGTTTTTGGGTAGACGTGAAGGGTTTTGGGGTCGTTCTTGTCTTTAGGGCCAACTATTACCTTTTCACTTCGAAGCCGCATTTTTGCTTTGCATTAGTGGTTCATTTGGATAGGCCCATGACTCGTAACCGAGTCTCACTTGTGAATTCCGTTCACTAGGTTTTGGAGTCGAGTCTCAATTGCTTTTCCATGATTGTTCTAGGACATGCCGGTGACCGAGGGCGTACTTCGGGAGGAAATTTTTGAAGTTGTTTTTGCTTAATCTGGTGCTTGTACCACTCGCATGACTTGTTGCTTCACTGGTTTACTTGTACTTGCAATCTGTGACTTGAATGACTGTGACCTCTGTTTATTTTGAATGAGACGAGGGTGTACTTTATCACACTTGGTCTCTCGCCTGTTTGTCTGGTTCCTGTATTCCTGTATACATCTGAATCTGTTACTTGTGTATGATCTGATGTCGTTTGGAGGCTTGTATTCAACGAACTTCCTATTAAATCTGAGCTCGACCCCATTGGTAGTTAATTGAATCGAGCCAGCAAGGAGCTTGGAAGAGGAAAATTAACAAACCATGGGGGCCTGTTTCTTTGGAATCTTTGAGTATTTGAGACTCTGGATTCCTGGTATACTCGAGTATTACCACCTCTGTTCCTGTTGAGGCGTTCGGGCCCCGAAAGGGGTATGTTGGGTGGATGGAATTTGGTTTAAAGTGGTGCTCTACTGGACTAGTTAGTTCTTTGAAAGTTGATGGAGTGTCAACTACTACTCGATCAATTTCTGGTGATGCAAAAGAGGAAATTGGCACTTGAGAGCCATCTGTATCCTTTTACTTCCTGTTTATCTGTGGTGTTCATTCCTCTATATTTGATGGCTATATTTGATTGAGTACAATTGTACTTTTGTGATTCTTGGGTGCTTGTACTTGTGGTACCTCATTGAGCGTAAGCTCACCCCCGTTATCTTTTGTTTTCCTTACAGGGAACAATGTTTTGGAACCGTGATTTTTGAAGAAAAGAGTAGACCTAGTTATAGCTATTCTTTTGTTAAGCTCATCTGTAATAGTAAACTGTGACAACCCCATCTTCCCCTTAGGCGAACCAAAGGTTTCGGCGGACCGCCTGCCCAACTCTCGCCGGGATTCAGTCATACCTCAAATAAAACCACAGGAACAATCATAATAATAATCCAAAACTTAAAGCCAAACTTATTTACATTTCTATCTCAAAAGGGAGTACAAATTCAAATATACAAAGGTTCTCAATTCTTCATACATCCAGCCCCTGCCAAGCGCTAGGCGACAACCATTACACCAGAAATTTCAAAGAACTAGACCAAGCTAGTCTATACAGAGCTCTCGTCCTTGCTCGCCTTCCCCTGTTAAGGAAAACAAACTAAAGGAATGAGCTTAAAAGCTCAGTGAGGATCCATACACATAATCAAGCAATCAGTCCAATGCATTAACCATAGATAACCAATAATTCAAGAAACATGTAGCGATAATAACACATTCATTAAAAGGATACGTGCTCACATGGATCCATTCATTCATTCATTCTCCTTTCATTTCCTTATTCCTCCAATCATTTGAAAATGCATTTTTGGTAAGTAAAAACCCATCATTCACATTATCATTCGCTCATTCATTTTCTTTTACCCCCTTCCGGACGTTGGCCGGACTCCACCAGACAACACGGTAATACTCGAGTATACCAAACATTCACCCAGGGTCACCAAGTCGTCCGACCGAGTCCGCTTCTGGCTCGAGTCGATTGGTAACGAAGGGCAGGGCCCAGTTCAGCCAAAAGGCTTACATTCATCTACAAGTAACGTTTCAATCATTGAATCATTGAAAATTTTACATTCCTTTAGGTCGAGTGCGGTAAAGTACACACTCGCCTAGTAAAACTCATTTTGGCAATCATTGAGAGCACTTAACACATTATCAAACATCCACAACAAGCCATGTAATCAATGAAAATAACAAACAAGTAACACTCACCTATTTACGCAAAATAACGTCCAAAATATCCCTCCGGATAATACCCTTAGTCACTGATGAAACCTAAGATTAGGCAAGAGAGAATATTACAGTTCATTTAGCAAAACAATTAGGTGAAATCGAATAAAATCCGACTAATTACGAGTAGAACGTATAAAGATGACTTTGAAAGTGAAAAGAGGCATTTGGATCTGAGGACAGAAATAACTAAGGGTTTCACAAATCAAACACAAAACTAAACTCAAAAGGGTTGTAGAAAATTCCAACGGGAAACACTTGGACCGAAAACAAATTGGAATCCGGCTAGATAGGCTAAAGAAATGTTTTTGGAATCGTTTATGTGGCTCAAAATCAACATATATTCAAGTAGATATTACATAGAAAATGTCTTGATAAAAATCATGTGAAAAGGAGGACAAAAATACCTTAATTTCACACTTAAAACCTCACTTGAAAGTAGTTTTCTCGTGGCCGAGAAAACCCTAATTCATACCTCTTTATTTTGGTAAAGAGCAAGTAAACATTTGGAGTTTCAAACTGAAGAGGTATCATGTTTTAAAATGGTAAAATGGTCATGATATTCACCAAGCGAAAATATATAAGTTCAAATAGAAATGTAGCTCCTTGAACACCCTTCGAGAGAACCGATGTAGTTCTCAATGAAGTGCGTCCAACTTGACACAAAATCATATTTCCAAATCTACTCTAACTCACTCAAATTACAAGAAAATAAACGGACAGCATTTCCCCCTAATTTCTTCACTTTCCATCCTACAATCAAAGACCAAATCTCATCCCAAATCAAATACAATTTCACATACAAATCATAGGCGATAAAACACCTTTCGGCATAACAACCACAACCGAAGCTATACTTATCGGATGGAAACGAATCTTACGGCGTTTCGAAGCCAAGACATATACCTATAGCCAAATCATGCATTTTCATGGTCAAAAATGGAAATCTCCACGAAAACAGAAATCTGTTCGCGAAACAGGGCTCATGGGTAGTCAAGGGTATATCGGTCATTTCACATGTTACAGTGCTCGGATCGAGTTGAAATTTTAGAGGCAGCTATTTAATACCATTTTCTACAACTTTCATGTTTTAACCTAAGCCTGATTCGGCCTCCATCACGGCCGAACAGAACCGGCCAGAACAGGGTAAGATGAAACCCTAAACTGGAATTTCCGCATCAAACCAGAAATTTTCCGCAACCTATCATATCCAACATATACCAACTCCATTTTACACCATAACAAGCCATCAATCCATGACTAAACAATAATTATGATATAAAAACAGAAAAATCACTAATAAATCAAAAATCCCTCAAAACTCCACTTTCAACCATAAAACCTACCACAAATCAACATATTTAGCCACTAAAGCCACTAATTTGACATTAGCAAGAACAAAGAGAAAGTTTCCAAGCAAGGTACCTTGACGCTTCAAGAAAGATGGTAGTTTAGTTCTTCCTCCTCCAAATTAATCCACCAACACCTTTAAGCTTTCCTAATGATCACTTGTATGGAGTAGATTCAAGTTTGGTTGGCTAGATCACAAGATTTGAGCAAGTTTGGAAGCTAAAATTGAAGAGCTCTTCCTTTTGTTTTCTCCTCAAGAGCAGCCGGCCAAGACAAGGAAATATGAGAGAAAATTGGTCAAAAATGGGTTTAGTAAAGGTGATGAATAGTAAGTCAAAAGCCATCCTCCAACCGATTTGCGACACGTGGCATCTTCAATGTTTTAAACTTATCTTCTCACTCCCAATGATTCATGTATCTAGCTAACCTCTAATCATTTCCTAGCACCTTGTAAAATAATAACACTTAGCACAAAAATCACTTAGTCACCAAAATTATATCGCACTAGCAGGTCCCACGTCTATAACGCACTTCAAATTAACGTACACTAACTCATATGATTTTAAAACTGTACTTACTTATAAAAATGCATAGAAAATTTAATATTTCCAAGGAAAGTATAAAATGTAGGCAAAGAAATAGAATAATGCTGAGAAAATATGATTTTTTTTTTGGGTTCTCACATAAACCCTAACTGTATTTTAATCAAGTATAACATTTTGGGCTTTGTAAAGACTCCAATGTCTATATTTATGCAAGCGTATGGTTACGTATATTAATTGAAATGCATGTTTCTCCGGCTATGTGTACTTTTCCTGTATCCGTTGGAAAGAATCAAAGTTCTATTGCGCGTTTGGTAGGTTTTACATGTGTTTCGGCTTAGCAGTCCTGGCGAGAGCTGAGCAGGCAGTTCGCTAACCCTTAGGGTACGCCCTAGGGGAAGGTGGGGCTGTCACAGTGGTACTAGAGGAATTATGCGATTAGATGTGTTAAGATTGTATTAGAGGAATACAAGATAGATTAGCTATAAGAAACACAATAGAGACAAAAAGATAGGAATAGAACCATTTGCCACCACTTGTCGATGATCTAACCTAACTTTGACTAAGACTTGAACCAAGAAAGTCTTGTGTTTATCTTCCAAAATTGAACCAAAAAAAACCTCTCATTTTTTTTCCTCCTTGTGGCCAAACCTAAGAGGAAGAGAGAAGAGAGAAAACTTCCAACTTTCATCTTGATTTCCTTGCTTGATTTGTGAAGAAACCAAGGACCAACCTTAATCCATTCCATAAAACCTTGAGTTACGCTTGGAAGAAAGCTTTTGGTAGAGTTGCTTGAGGACGAAAGCCCTTGTTTTGTATTTTTCCTTGGAGGTTGAAGGTGTGCTAAGGAACTTGCTTCTCTTTCAATTCTTGCAATTTATTGGGCATAGACTTGAATATGGAAGTTTTGTGGCTAGTTTCATGGATTTGTAATGTTGTTGGAATTTTTCAGCTTTTATTTATATTTTCCAGCCATGAATTGGGAGTTTCTAGCTTTGATTTGGTTATGAAAGTTTGGATATGAAGATTTCTGGCTTTGGTATGAAATTTAGCTTCAAAATAGGATTTTCCAGCTTTAGTTGTGAATTTTCCAGCTTGAGTATGTGATGGTTATATGCTATGTATATGCTTGATTTAGTGAGTTGGTGGCCTAGTATGTATATGCTTGATTTGAGGCTGTCTTGTAGTGAGAATGATGCCTTGAAAATGGCTGGAAATTAGGGAAAAATAAGAGGAAATGCTGCTGAAATTTTGTTTCTCTTTTCTTGTAATATGAGTGACGGTTGAGGTGTGAATTTAGAGCAATTTTGTTTTCCTCTTGCATATGATTTTACTCAAAATACTTATTACAATCTATTTCTTTGCATGTGTGTTAGTTTTGAGCCAAAACAAAGAGGTTTAAGAAGGAAAAAAATTTAGTTTTCCAAAGTCATTGCTTGCTGGAAAATTTTCGCAGGAAGCCCTGCGCAGCTTTGGGAAATTTACTATAACTTCGTGTAGAAAAGTCAAAATTCAGTTCCGTTTGTTGCATTTGAAACTAGACTCATACTTTTTTTAGCTTTGGAAAATTAATGGTTTGGTTCACTTTCTATAAATACGAACAAAATTTCAAAGTGGGCTGAAAATCCAAGACTGTTATGTTTTTGCACTTAGTTGAGCAGTGAATTGAGGCTGAGATTTGACTAATTTATAGGCTGAATTTTATGAAGGTGTCTTCTAGAGAGTTGTAAATATTTGAGTCTATTTTCTAATGGTATATGATTTACAATTTTTCAACATATAGAACTGAAGTTATACTTTTTCAAAGAATGTCACCAAAGCTGGAAATTTTATCAAATGGATTGAGTGGGACTTGGAAAACTTTGGAAAACATTTTCTGGGTTTTAAACCTTATTTTGATGAGATTTTGGATGCTTAAATTGCTCTCCTCACTTTTAGAATACATTTAGATTTTTCCTTAATTTGCACCTTCAAATTTACCCTTGAACCCTACGTGGTTGAGAGGCCATCTTGTATAGGCTTGTGGCTCATAGTTGAGCCTAAGATGCGAACTTTGTTCACTTAAGTTTTGGATGGTTGGACCATAATATCTTTATCTTGGTTATTTTTAGAGTTTGTTGGTGAGCACGAGCATAACCTGGGGATGAACTTTTTCAAAATAGGCTGAAAATCCAAGACTGTTATGTTTTTGCACTTAGTTGAGCAGTGAATTGAGGCAGAGATTTGACTAATTTATGGGCTGAATTTTATGAAGGTATCTTCTAGAGAGTTGCAGATTTTTGGGTTTATTTTCTAACGGTATACGATTTACAATTTTTCAATTTACAAAACACAAGTTATACTTTTTCAAAGAATATCACCAAAGCTGGAAATTTTATCAAATGGATTGAGTGGGACTTGAAAAACTTTGGAAAACATTTTCTGGGTTTTAAACCTTATTTTGATGAGATTTTGGATGCTTAAATTGCTCTCTTCACTTTTAGAATACATTTAGATTTTTCCTTGATTTGCACCTTCAAATTTGCCCTTGAAACCTACGTGTTTGAGAGGCCATCTTGTATAGGCTTGTCGCTCATAGTTGAGCCTAAGATGTGAACTTTGTTCACTTAAGCTTTGGATGGTTGGGCCATAATATCTTTATCTTGGTTATTTTTAGGGTTTGTTAGTGAGCACGAGCATAACCCGGGGACGAACTTTTGACATTTATTCTGCTGATATCGGTGAGTGTTCCTTGCATATGTGTACTTTAAATGACTATGTGAAATGTTGTGAATGTTGCCGGAATGTTAAATGCTTTCCAATGATTGCTAAATGGATTTTCGATAGGCGAGTATGTACTTTATCGCACTCGACCTAAGCAAAAGTGAATTTTTAATGATTGAATGCTACTTGTGCATGAATGTAAGTCTTTTGGCTGAATAGGTCCCTTGCCCTTCGTTGCCAGTTGACTCGAGCCAAAAGCAGATTCGGTCGGGCGACTGGTGATCCTAGGACAATGTTTGGCATACTCAAGTATTACCACGAAATCTGGTGGAGAAATGGCCAGTGAATTTAATGCAATGAAATCAATGAATGAATGACAAGAACACTGAAGGAGTTTTCACTTGCAAATGTTTTCTAATGTCGGAGGGATAAGGAAAATGGTTGGCGAATGAATGAATGAATGACTTGAATGAATGGCTCCAAGTGAGCACGTATCCTTTCAATCAATGAATGAATGATTGATTCTTGAATGACTACTTATTATTGTGTCAAGTGTGCAAAGTGCTAAATGTAAATGTTTCCGTGTTTTGCCTGCTTGAATGCTTGTTTGGGAACCTCATTGGATTTTTAGCTCATTCCATTAGTTTGTTTTCCTTACAAGAGTGAAGGCTGGAGCAAGTAAACATGAATTAGTGTGTATAAGTTTCCTGTACTTGTACTTTTATGGATTGAATGTATTTGGGATATTTGACAATGTAAAGCTATATTTCATTTTTGGCTTGTAAATAGAGTTGAATTATGGTTGATTTGAGGACCTTCTATGTTAATCTAGAGGCGTGAAAGACTATTTTCAGAATGTAAGTGAGTGAGTCCTGACGAGAGTTGAGCAGGCGGTCCACCAAACCCTTGGGTACGCCTTAGGAGAAGGTGGGGTCGTCACAACTTTGGCAAATATTGCCACTTCCATTCCGAACACAAGAGAATAAGGTGTTGACCTGACATAGAAATTCAACCCCAAAGTGAAATGCTCCAAAAGTTCAATAGCAAAATGTGCATAATTGAAGGAAAAAATTTTTTTTCTTCTTTCTCTCTCTCTCTCACTCTCTCATTTCTTTCTTTCTTTTTTTCTCAAAGTTGGTTGCTGAAGTGTGTACTCTTTCTGAATGGATAAGCCAATCCTCTACTTTGCAATGTAGCATTATTGCCCCTTTTTATTCATGATTGATCTTCAAATTTGCAAGACTTTGACATGTGCTTCTTTCGCGATCTCAACCATAAACACCTGCACAGAGAAGATTTGCCAAAGTACAATATGCACTTTAATTTTTTTACGAACAATTACCGCTCATGCAAAGTGTTGACTTATCAAAGTCAAAATTTGAACAACAGATTTTAAGTCTGCTTAACCCTTGGGCATACCCTACAAATATAATATAAAAATTTGCCTCAATTTAGGCCATTTAATTGCAAAAATATTTTGTTTGGATGACTTTCCACTTATTTGACAAAATAAGAAAACTGTGCTCCCTAAAATTTAAAAAATAATCACATGCTGATATGTAATGTACATTGGTGTATCATTAAGGACATGCGATACAATAGAAATTGCATTTTTCAAATGAAAAAGAAGCAAAAAAAATATCATATTTAAACTCATGATGTAGAAGACTCCATGATGAACCTCTATAAACAAAACCAAATTGCAATAGATCTTGATACGAATCTCGTCGGTGAGAGATTCGCGACCCAAGATCACTTGTTGGAGTTGACGTCGGATGCAAGAAATGGTAGCAGCGGAAACCCTACGACCCCTCTAATCCCCGTGACTACGAACCTGTTGATACTATCTCAACCCGTAATCAAACGAATTAGCGAACCTCAAGCAAGTGTAGAAGGCGCCACAATTCAAGTGCGATTCTTGAATTGATGAGCCGAACAAGAACACTAGAGTATAACTCTAAGTTGTTCAAGGATTGCTCGGAAGCTATGGAGAAAACTCTCTCAAGTATTTTTACGATAAAAGTGTCTGCCCTTTATTGATGTAATGTAGTGTCTTATATAGGCTACAAGTAAAAAACCCTCCCTAATCTAGTAAGGAAAAGGACTAAGGTGCGGTGGACATGGGCCCTAATAAGTGACGAAAACGGAAACGGAAGCTACGGGCTCAACCCTCGACGGGTTGGGCCTCACGTGGGCTTTCCTTCCTAGGCAGCCCACTCTAGCAAATAATAATGAACAAAATAGCAATCCTACCCTTGGCGATTCTACGTGCAACATGCACTTAGCCAATTATTCAAGCTAATCGACTAATGTGGAAATAACTGACTATGATGCTAAAACGGAAACTAGGGTTTTGCAACAACCCTAATCCTCAGGTGTAGCTTCAATGCTCATTATCGGACCGCGATCACCTTCACTTGAGTGTATGAATCCTTCAAAGGACTTGTGTATGGCCTGAATAAGTACATTGAGTTGCTCACGAAATCTCTTCGCGCGAGCCCTAGTAATGGATCTGCTTGGAGCTTGCACGCGATCCTCAGCCCCTCGGTCACTCGAGCCATTGTTGGCATGCCTACGTACCATGGTGCTATCATTCCCCTCCTCTTGAGAAGGATTTTCCCTCAAATCAAACGCAACATCTGCATCAAAAGGAGCTAAGTCAGAAACATTAAATGTAGCACTAACTCCATACTCACCAGGAAGATCAAGTTTGTAGGCGTTATCATTGATGCGCCCCAACACTTGGAAGGGTCCATCACCCCGTGGTTGTAATTTGTTTCTCCGTTGAACAGTAAACGTTCCTTGAGCATGTGCAACCACACCTAATCGCCAGGTTCAAAAATTAACTTTTGGCGACCCTTGTCAGCTTGCTTGACATATTGAACAGTTCTCCTCTCAATGTTGGCCCTGACTTTCTCATGCAGTTGCTTAACAAACTCTGCACTTTTCTTACCATCCAAATGTCCGCGCTCATTACTAGGTAATGGCACTAGATCAAGTGGTGTTAGCGGATTAAAACCATAAACACATTCAAATGGAGAGAAACCAGTAGTAGAATGGACAGCCCTATTATAGGCAAACTCTACATGAGGTAAACACTCTTCCCATGATTTCAAGTTCTTTTTGATGATGGCGCGCAACAAGGTACCTAATGTACGATTCACCACCTCATGAGTTTGACCATCAGTTTGGGGGTGGCTAGAAGTAGAGAATAGCAATTTGGTGTCTAACTTAGACCAGAGTGTCTTTCAAAAATAGCTCAGAAATTTGACATCTCTATCAGATACAATGGTCCTAGGAATGCCATGCAATCTCACAATCTCTTTAAAGAATAAGTTAGCAATATAAGATGCATCATCTGTTTTATGACAAGCAATGAAGTGTGCCATTTTAGAGAATCTATCAACTACCACATAAATGGAGTTATGGCCATACTTGGATCTAGGCAAACCAAGTATAAAATCCACAGAAATATCGACCCATGGTGCACTAGAAATAGGTAACGGGGTGTAAAGGTCATACGGGTGTACCTTGAATTTAGCTTTCTTACAAGCTAAGCATCGCTCCACCACCCGTGCAACATCTCTCCTCATGTGCGGCCAATAGAAGTGTTCCTGCAGCATGACAAGAGTCTTATCAACCCCAAAGTGTCCCATAAGTCCACCTGAGTGGGATTCCCTTACCAAGAGTTCTCGGAGTGATCCATGTGGGATGCAAAGTCGATTGGCACAAAACAAGTAACCATCGGAAATAAAGAATTTACCTTCCCCAGTGTGTTTGCAAGAAGTGTAAAACTCACTGAAGTCACTATCTTGGGTATAGAGCTCTTTAATCAGCTCAAACCCTAACAACTTAGCATCTAAGGAGGTGAGTAGAGAGTACCTTCGGGAGAGTGCATCCGCAACCACATTAGACTTACCAGCCTTGTATTTAATCACGTACGGAAAGGACTCCACGAATGCAATCCATCTTGCATGCTTCTTGCTCAAGGTGTGCTGGGCCTTAAGGTACTTAAGGGACTCATGATCGGTGTGTATCACGAACTCCTTAGGCCTTAAGTAGTGTTGCCACACTTGTAGTGCTCGAATGAGGGCGTACAACTCTTTATCATAAGTTGAGTAGTTTAGTGCAGCCCCATTGAGTTTCTCACTAAAGTAGGCAATAGGTCTTCCTCCTTGGTTCAACACAGCTCCAACTCCAATACCTGAAGCATCACAATCAATTTCAAATGTCTTAGAAAAGTCAGGTAAAGCAAGTACAGGTGCATGTGTGAGTTTGTGCTTTAAAGTGCGAAAGGCTTGTTCTTGAGAATCTCCCCAATGGAAGTTCTCAATCTTCTTGATCAACTCGGTCAAGGGTGCAGCAATAGTGCTAAAGTCCCTCACGAATCTCCTATAGAAACCCGCAAGTCCATGGAAGCTTTGAACATCACCCACGGACCGTGGTGTCGGCCACTCTTGAATAGCTTGCACCTTTTGATCATCCACCTTCATTCCCTGCGCACTTATAACAAACCCTAGGAACACAAGCTCGTTAGTGCAAAAATTACACTTCTTGAGATTGGCATAGAGCTTCTCTCTTCGAAGTACATCCATAACAGCCCTAATATGCTCTAGATGCTCATCATAAGACTTGCTATAAATTAAGATATCATCAAAGTAAACTACCACAAATTTTCCTAAGAATGGACGCAGAACATGATTCATTAACCTCATGAAGGTACTAGGTGCATTAGTTAGCCCAAGAGGCATTACTAACCACTCATACAATCCATACTTAGTCTTGAAGGCAGTTTTCCATTCATCCCCCTCCTTAATCCTAATTTGATGGTACCCACTTTTGAGATCAATTTTGGTAAAGAACACAGCCCCATGTAACTCATCAAGCATGTCATCTAAGCGAGGTATAGGGTGGCGATACTTTACCGTGATGGCATTTACGGCTCTACAATCGGTGTACATTCTCCACGTACCATCTTTCTTGGGCACCAAAATGACTGGGACAACGCACGGGCTTAAGCTCTCACGTGCCCATCCTTTGCCAAGCAACTCATCCACTTGCCTTTGCAACTCCTTAGTTTCCTCCGGGTTGCTCTTGTAAGCTGGCCGATTTGGCAACGAAGCTCCAGGGACGAAGTCTATTTGGTGCTCAATGCCTCTAAGCGGTGGTAATCCACTTGGCACGTCCTCGGGGAAGATATCAGTATATTCCTGCAAAAGAGACTTAACCTCAAGAGGTATATTAGTATCCAGTTCATGCACATTCAGAGCTACTTCTTTGCTAACAAGTATAAGAAACGACTGCTTATCCCTCATTAATTTCCTCACTTTCTTGGCTTTTATCAGGAGCATTTGTTTTCCCTCGGATTTTACCTCACTTGCCGAGCTATCTATAGCCTTTTTCCTCTCTTTTTTTGCCTCGGCTTTCTCATTTTCTTTCTTTTTTGCACTATGCTTCTCAACTCTTGTTGCAATTTCAATTGGTCCTCATGCACTTGTTTTGGGGAAAGGGGAGCTAGTGTGACTTTCTTACTATTGTACAAGAAGCTAAACTTGTTAGTCACACCATCAAAAGTTACTTGTCTGTCAAACTGCCAAGGCCTACCTAGTATAATGTGACTAGCCTGCATAGGAACTACATCACATAATACTTCATCAGAATATTTATGAATTTGGAAGGATATAAGAACCTGCCCAAAATTGTTGAGCCATTGGAGTTTGTAGGGTCGCGGTGATCCCTTGTAGGCAGCTTCAAGTTGTCCACCATGAGTGAACTAGCTACATTTGTGCAGCTCCCACTATCAATAATCACACTACAAAGTGCTTGGTTGACGAAGCACCTGGTGTAGAAAATGTTCTCCCGTTGAAGCTCGTCCTCCTTAACACGTGCAGTTAATGCTCTCCTTGCAACCAAGGTAGTTCCAAAGTGTCCCTCGGGTGCATTATATTCCTCTTCATTTGGTAACTCATCATCACTACCTCCTTCAAGAGGTGGAATGCCTTCGTACTCGGCTTCATCCTCGCTCACGATCTCGCCATTTTGCATCATAATCATAGTCCTTTGGTTGGGACATTAACTAGCAATATGGCCCCTACCTTGGCATTTGAAGCACCGAGTATCACGAGCTCTAGTTTGTGCCCTAGGCTCCTCGAACTTCAGATTCGAAGAGGGCGGTTTCCCCACATTAGAATTACCCACCTTACCTCCCTCGAATCTCGGCTTTGGTGTATGGGCATTTGGTGAAGGCCGAGAATCATTCCTGGATTGGAACGAGTGGTTGATGGAGTAGGTGGTATTGCTGAAGTTTGGTCGAGTAGTACCCCTCCTCTTGAGCCTTTGTTCGACCTTAATGGCCTTGTCTACAAGCTCATGTAACTCCATAAAATGTTGAAGTTCCACTCGTTCAGCAATATCGGGTCTCAACCTGTTCAGGAATCTTGCCATGGTGGCTTCGGGATCCTCTTGTACATCCGCTCTAAGCATCAGGATCTCCATCTCCTTATGGTACTCATCCACACTCCGGTTGCCCTGGACTAGGGTTTGTAATCGATGGTACAAATTGTGACAGCCCCACTTTCCCCTAAGGCGTACCAAAGGGGTCAACGGTGTGAGAACCCGTATTTTTCCCATTTTCTAGGTTTTATTATTTTTTCATGGCTTGTTTTCTGCATTTTCGTGAGTAGAAAAATTTCTAGATAATTGTAAGGAGCAGATATAGTTTTTAGATGATTTTTCTAGTATCAAATAGATTTTGAGAAATTAAGAACGTATACCGGACGTGGGACCCACTAGTGCGAAAAGTTCGGAAAGATTCGACCAACTAGGTTAAGTTTTGGATACTGAAATTAATTTATCGGGTGTTAAGAGATAAGTAGAGGTTGCAATTTGGATTGGTGTGAGAGGAAACAAAGTGATAGACTTGCATTAAATAAAGTGACAATTGTCACTTGCCTATTGGATGGACTTGTATGACTACTATTCCATGTCTTACCATTTGACTTAATAAACTAAAACTTTACCAAAATTATTCCATTTTTCAAGCTCTAGTGGCCGAACCTCTTAAGCAAGGAAAGAAAGAAAACCTCTTCAATTTCTTCATTCCATCTTGCTCCAAATCACTAAACCAACCATTTAAACTTGTCTTTGTTCCATAAAACCTCTTCACTTAGTGTTTGTGAGTTGTTGTGTGGAGTTATTTGGAAAGTTAAGGTGACCAATTGCTCTCTCTCTCTTGTTCCTAAGGTGAGTTATGAAGAACCACTCTCCTCCCTCTCATGATGCTTAATTGATGCTTAGTGGTGGTATAAGGTGCCACTTTATGGATTATTTCTTGATTTGTGGTTGAAGTGATGAAGTTTTATTATTTTTTGGGATTTTTCTGTTTTAATATGAGCATGATTGTGTGGCTATCTATGATGATTGGAAATGGTATATAATGACTCTAAGAGGTGGAAAAAGTGGTTAATTGCAAACAATTGCTGAATTGGAAGAAATTTTGGAAAGTTAGGTTTTGGTTAGGGAACATTCTGCCCGAATTTTTAGTTCCTATTTAGAGGCCGAATTGGCCTTGTCTTAAAACATGAAAGTTGTATGTAATGACATTTTAGAGGTGCCTACAAAATTTCAGGTCAATCGGAGTAGCGTAGAATGAGAAAAGTCGAAATTACCCTTGCTGTCCTGGTTTTACCCGAATGTAAGAATTGCGCCTGTAATTGATTGTTTTGGTTAGGAATGCTTCTCAATTGGTTGTTAAGGCCTTCTGATGAAATGTAGCCCTGTTTCTTAGATTTCATCTGGTTTTGGAATTTCTGGATTTGCACTTGGATAGCCTGATTTATGATGTTTCCGCTAGAATGCGTTCTGTGAATCTGTTTTTGTGATTCTGGTGTAGTATTTTACATTTTTGACCTGGTTACACTCGAAACTGGGTTGAGTGACCTTCTGTAATATTGTATCCCTATCTCTTAGTTTCGAAACGGTGGGTCTTGGACCTTCATCCGGTAATCGTAGTGCCTTGGGTACCATTACCGGAAAAAGAGGTCAAAAACTGTTTTTTTCAGGGCAAAGCTAATTCTATTTCCGGATTTTCTGGTTTCCTCTATTGCTTGTGTATGTTTAGGGAACCCTGTTTTGGTGGTATTAAGAATTGGTTTATGACTTGTAATCGAGTCTTATTGTGTTTATTTGAATAGTTTAGGGCTTGACTTTCATATCCGGTCATTTCCTAGCTAAATTT
>NC_040045.1:77313-194113 GCF_003713205.1 Coffea eugenioides
TTTCGACGTCGCGATAGTTCCTTTTGGCCGTCCGGCATGAGTGACCTGTATTTTGCTCTTCATTTGGTTGGGTTTCTTTCCTTGACACCATTGAACCTGATTCTAACAAATTTCTCACATAAAAACATTAGACCAAATCTACATTTTGGTTTGTTAATCATCAAAACCAAGGATTGATCGACCAAGGTCAACATTTTAAAAAATAATTTATATAAATATATGTGCACAAAATAAGACATGCAATGAACTAATTTAAAACTTTATATGATAAAAAGTTTAATATTTTCAAAGAACTAGGATTTTCACAAATAAATTTTTTAAATTATAAGTTGAAACAAATAAATTTTATCTCAATCTTAATTGTATTTACCAAAAAATTAATCTTAAATCCAACCCAAAAATACCACAATATTCTAAAATTATACAAAATTCACGTCTATGAGAATTAGGCATCATGAGTTTAAAATTTAATTCATGTTTTTGAGATTTAGAGTTTCCAACTTAAAAAAAAAGAAGCTTAAAGTTTGGAGGAAGTCAGGAAAATAGAAAATAGATATACAAACTTGATAAGAGACAAAAAATGAGAAGAAAGTGAGTGGATGTGGCATTTAATACTTAGTTTTTAGAGTTAAGGAAAAACGATTCCTTTCTTTTAATTTTTTTTTTCAATTTAATAGACAAAAACAAAAATATCGCCAATTCAACGATTCAATTCAATTCGAACGGTTCAATTCGATTTTTAAGCCCAATCAATCTAAAATATGAATTAGATTGGAGCTATGACCAGTTCGATGTTCGACCGATCGAACCGATAGGTCCGATCCAATTTTCAAAACAATGCTGTGGACAGAACCAATACGAGAAAGATGGATAATAATGCTTGGTGGGGCCGGGTAGAGGAAGGCAGCCTAAAGATGTATTATGAGCTGGGTAAGGCCGGTTGCTTGTAGGATGTAAAAGCAAGAATGCGATTCACCTAGTGGAAAAAGATCTGATTTTCAAAACAATGCTGTGGACAGAACCAATACGAGAAAGATGGATAATAGTGCTTGGTGGGGTTGAGTAGATGAAGTCAGCCTGCCGGGCTAAGGTCAATTTTTTTTTTAACAAATTTTTTTTTTTTTTTATAAATTCGCTGGCTGCCGGGCTGATAAGGCCCGGCAGCAGGTAGAATTCTGCAAAAACCTGAAAAAAAAGAAATTCTGCCGGCTGTATAAATAACTTGGGGTGCCTAGGGGCAGCAGAGAATGGCGCTAGTAGGGCAAGATTGATTATAGCAGAGCAGCAGCATAGAAGGGTGCTAGAAGGGAAAAATTGAATTGAAGGATGCAAAACAGGTAATAGAGGCAACAAAACTACAGAAAAGTTAAAAAGCAATGCCAGAATATGCACCAACTCTAGATCGGCAGCACCAACTACGAACAATTTCACAATGACCATTGTAGTGGGGCAAATTTCCCAGTAGCCACGTGTCAGTTCGGACATGATGACCTGTTAGCTCGGCCAACCAATCTACGGATGCCACGTGTCAGCTCGGATGCTGTGATATGGCAGCTCAGACATAGAGAGCATCAGTTCGGCTGCCCCGCAAGCCGTGTGGGCTTAATGGGCCACGCCTCCCAAGCTTTTCGGGATCCACGGGTGAAACCCTAGTAAGACTCCCCCTTGACTAGGACTCAAAATCCTGTAAAGAAACTGATATAGGCAACCCTAGGGGAAGACCCTCCTAGAACCTCCCAACCTTGTAATTATCAGAGTTGGATCTTTTCTCCCAACAGAAATTGAACTCGATTGTTCTCAGACCCAAGACTCTGACACACAAGGTAATCAGCAACCTTAAGCAAATAAGGATGATGAAGGCGACACGACGATTAGGGGAACACGCTAATGATAAAGTCCTGATTGGATCCTAAGCTATGAACTTCAAAATTCAAGAGTGTTTCGGTTAAACTTGAAGGAAATTCCTCACGATCCTGGTTGTAATAATCTGTCATTTACTCTTAAGAGTGCCTTTTTATAGGCTAAAACTAGGGCAAAATCCGGCCCACATAAACCTGGAAGAGATTCGGTCCGCATAAAAGAGCTTAAAGAGCTAGCTCTTTAAGGCTTTCCGATAAGGCCCGATAAGTAATAAAATACTCAACGCCTAACAACTACTAAACTAGACAGTCTTAAAACAACTACCAACTAAGCTAACAAGTATGAGGTCACTCCTTTACTTCAAATGTACAAGTGAACAAAGTAACTTCATGGTCCATCAAATCTTCAAACCTAGCTTGTTCCTTGCTTGTATGGTGAATGATCAAGGCTCGTAAAGCTTCTTTCACCTTCTTGGTTCTTGACCTTGTCATCGGACCGCCAATGTGGACCAAAGGATCCTTGCCCCAAGGTTGAAGTTATTGCACACCCGTATCCGCATCATTCCCTCTTTCCTCGAAAAGATTCGTCCTCGAATCTTCAAAGTCTCCTCTTGAAAGTGAGTTGTCCACAAATCGATGGTGCGCTTAAAGGACAGCAATGTTGGAAGTAGACGAATGACTACAAGCCATGTTGCATGTCGTTTGGTCAGCTTCGGGAAGCTCTCAAACAAGAACATGCGCCAAGGTAGGAAAGAGCTTGTGTAAGGCATGTGAAAATCCCAAGTGGCAATGAAAAACTCTCTAATTAGTCTTTGGTCATGGATCTTCACATTGACACCTTGATTGTGCAAAGGTGTAAAATCCAGCACTAGTTGACATTGATTTGAATCATCTTGCATGGATAAATTGTGAGCATGTTGTTGCATGGATGAAGCACTAAACAACTCGTGGAGGACGGCTTTGGGATCTTGCGTGACACGCAATTTCTCTTCTTCCAACATATAAGGTAGCAAACAATTGAATTCCACTTCATGAGGGTTACTCGAACTAGCACAAGTTGAAGTTGACAAATTGAGCACTTGGCCACCAGCTTTTAGTTGTGTGACTAAGCATGAAAGATCACCACCTTTAGTTGGAATAAGCACGAAATCAGGTTGTAAGTCTTTAATCAAAACTGAAAAATTTTGGACAGCTTTACAACCTACAAAAACAAAATAACCTTCAACTTGAAACAAATTAGAAATTGGGTAAAGAAGTAATGGTACATCATCAACTAAATGGTAAGAAGGTATAGAACAAGTTTTAAATGTGAATACTCCCTTTGCCACTTCATTATTCCTTCCACCAATTGATTCAACTTGAGAAGGCATTGCTAGCCTTTTACACTTTTCTTCAAAATCTGGATAAGAAATACAAGTGTTAGGATGGAAATTATACTCAAAAGAAGGTAAAGATGAAGAATGAACCATAGGTAGTAAATGAGAGTCAAAGTTTGGGATTCTCCCTTCATGGTTGGTTTGAATTGATTCCCCTTTGGTATGGACAGATTTGAATTGAAATTGTTCCATGAGGTGATCCCAAATAGATTTAATTCCTAAAAGACAAACTCCATGGAAACTAGTGAATTGTACAAGTGACTTTGGAATGGAGCATGGCATGACTAACTTCACTTGACTTTGCTTAATCTGCACAAATGAAGAAACACTAAATAAAGCAAAGGTAAGTTCGTTAGAAAAACAATAAGCCCTCACATTTTTGCTCAAAATCGTCTCACATTCTCTCTTTTCTTCCTTTTTACCACTCATCTCATCAGATTTTTCCATCTCTTTATCTAGTTTAACGCCCTCGATTGTTTTCTCATCATCAACCTCCTCAACAAATGGTTCAATAGGATGAGATACTCCTTTGTTGGGAATAGGGTCAGCTATCTCCTTCTTAGAAAACTCACTTTGATAGCATCCATTTGACTCCATTTGTTTTTGGTGTAGAAGACGTTGATATGTCTCCCAAAATGACTCCGCATGAGGTGGTTCAACTCTAGGTTTAGTCCTAGAAAATGTTGAATGAACCTTCTTGTCATCTCTTGTATAAACCGGCTTTAAAGAGGTAGATTGCATGGAACCTCTCCTCTTGAGAGATTCGTTCTCTCGTTGGAGCCGATCGTACAAGTCCGTAGTATAATGGGAGGGTACAAATCGTTTTCTCATCACTTGCTTCATTTCAGTCCAAGTGTCAATCGGTTGTTCCCTATTTCTCCTCCTTGTGGCACATACTTGCTCCCACCAAATAAATGCATAATCTTGAAATTCAATAGCTGCAAGTTTCACCTTTTTCTCTTCAGAGTAGTTGTGGACTTCAAACACTTGCTCAACTCGTCTAACCCAATCCAAGTAAGATTCAGGATCATTTTTCCCATGAAAGGTAGGCATCTTGGTCTTGATGGAACCAAGATTGTCATCGGTTCTCCTAGGTCGGCCTCGACCTTCCCTCGCTTCCCTCTGGCTTTTCCTTGATCGAAAGGAGATGTTAGAATGATACCCCTCATCATCCGCATCATGATCAGCACTCTGAACACTCAAAACCCTATTGTGTGTATCTCCGGTACCTCGCATCGCAATGGCAGCCACCCTGTCGGATAGTTGTTGGAGAGTTTGGAGCACCAATTTGAGTGACACGTCGGTCTCAGACGGCTCGGCCATGTTCCCCTCTTGAGACATATTGTCAAACCTGCAAAATAAATGTATCCTAGTCTACCTTGCAAAACACTCGTGTATCACTCAAGAAAACACACTCACTCTCAATTTTCCTTCTCGAAGTTCTTAAAACAACTCAACTCTCAAAAATTCCAGAATTAATTACCCTATAAGCAAGTAACAAGACACAAAGCAGAATTTTACAAATCTTAGAAAACTCTACCCGAAGCTGGAACTTTTTTTTTTTTTGAGCTGTTGTTTTGCTGAGTTTCTGGTCAGTACGTTGGAAGGTAAATGGTGTTTCTGGAGTGCTCAAACAATCTATGAATCAGTCCTCAAATTTCAGTCAAATCGGATTGTAAAACTAGCTCAACCGATTTTAGAAACTCAAGAACTCCCAAGGCGGTTTGGGGCTAAGGTGTTTGGTTTGGTTTTGAAAACAGAATCTGGTGTGTTTGGGGCTGGTGAGGTCGTTTGGGGTCTTTGGAATTCAATCAAGATTGGAACTCAAGAGTTGGAAACCAATCAAGATTAGGAAACTCAAGTTTTGGGAAATCAACCAAGATTTGGAGATTAACCAAGATTTGGGAACCCACCAAGAATTGGAAACTCACGATTTTGTTTTTTTGGAAACTTGATTTCCTTTGTATGAGAGCCAATTCCTTCTCTTCTTCCTCTTTTTTTTTTCTTTCATTTTTTTTTTCTCTTTTTTTTCCGGCTCTTCAAGGAACACAAATTCAGATCACACCAACAAGTTCAAGAAACGGATGAAAGGTTATGCCAATTCCAAGAAACCCTAGTTCTTGGTTTATTGTTCAAGAACTTTTCAAAACAAGACTTGGTGGTTCAAGAACTTCAAGAATTTTGTTCAAGGAGCTCAAGAACTTCCCCAAACTATGTTGTGGTGTCTAGGGTTTGCAAGAACAACAACCAATACTCAAGAAATAGGCAAAACAGAATTTCAGCAATACTCAAAAGAAAATTCCAGCAATACTCTAGCAACTTGACACTAAAACAATATAAGGTACGTGACTCTTTTTTTTTTTTTTTTTTGTCTTTAAACCCTAACAACCCAAACACAAATATAACAAACCCAAGAACTTGGACAGAAAACACAAAAAGACAACACCCAAACAGTTTTTTTTTTTTTGACTCGGATGAACAGTAACGTGAACAGTACGCTACAGTACGATGAACAGTATTTCGGAATAGTAACGATGAACAGTAATCGCTACAGTTTTTTTTTTTGACAAAAGACACAAACTAACAAGATATGAACAATTTCAATTAAAAGAGAATTAACCTGATGCCCTGATTACCAACTGATATAGGCAACCCTAGGGGAAGACCCTCCTAGAACCTCCCAACCTTGTAATTATCAGAGTTGGATCTTTTCTCCCAACAGAAATTGAACTCGATTGTTCTCATGAACTCAAGACCTCTGACACACAAAGGTAATCAGCAACCTTAAGCAAATAAGGATGGATGAAGCGACACCACGATTAGGGAACAAGCTAATCGATAAAGTCTGATTTGAATCCTAAGCTATGAACTCAAGAATTCAAGAGTAAGTTCGGTTAAGAACTTGAAGGAAAATTCCTCACGATTTCTGGTTGTAATAATCTGTCCTTTACTCTTACAAGAGGTGCCTTTTTATAGGCTAAAACTAGGGCAAAATCCGGCCCACATAAACCTGGAAGGGATTCGGTCCGCATAAAAGAGCTTAAAGAGCTAGCTCTTTAAGGCTTTCCGATAAGGCCCGATAAGTAATAAAATACTCAACTCCTAACAACTACTAAACTAGACAGTCTTAAAACAACTACCAACTAAGCTAACAAGTATGAGGTCACTCTTTTACTTCAAATGTACAAGTGAACAAAGTAACTTCATGGTCCATCAAATCTTCAAACCTAGCTTGTTCTTTGCTTGTATGGTGAATGATCAAGGCTCGTAAAGCTTCTTTCACCTTCTTGGTTCTTGACCTTGTCATCGGACCGCGAATGTGGACCAAAGGATCCTTGCCCCAAGGTTGAAATTATTGCACACCCGTATCCGCATCAGAAACTCTCTCCCTCCAGCCTATAAATACAACACCACAAGACGACGCAAGGTACACCATCTACAGTACTCTATACTGTTACCCTACTCATAAGCTCTATTGACTTGACCGTCGGAGTTGCTCCGGGGAACTAGCCCCGCCGTCTGTCCATTTGCAGGTCGGTTCGTTCACCTGGCCAGCTCGCCAGCTAGCTCCCTCTCAGCTCGCTCAGCCCGTCGTCGGAGCTACTCCGGGGAGATAGTCCCCTCCGTTTATTTCTCTCTGCAGGACAGGTCGTTCGTTCTCTCCCTGTCAGTTCGGCCCATCAGCTCGCTTAGCCCGTCGCAGCTCAGCTCGGATCTTGTTTTTGGCAGCCGCATCAATTGGCGCCGTCTGTGGGAAACGTAATTCTTCTTTTGCAAAAACATGCCAAGGACTAGATCTCAGAGGAACGCTGACGGATCCAACGGAAACGAGCCAAGATTCCCCCACAATCCTCATCAGAACCCAACTCCTGGAGATGAGGGGACGGGGCTCTCACGACTCCCGCCTGAGCAGCTGGTGCGAATAGTGGCAGAAAACCTGCCAACCTTCGAAACAATTATGAACTACCTCAAAAGGCAGATAGGAGGCCATCAAAACCAGAGGCCCAAGGCCCGGAAAGCGAGTGGAACCGAGCCATCGGGATCTAGAACGGGAAGCCCTAACCCCCGGCAAAAGCGGGTGCGGAGAGAGCTCACACGTGAACAGGTCGAGGTCCAGGAGCTCTTTCATAGGAACTCCCGAACTGAACACTTAGAACCCTTTCAGGGGTTGACAAAAGGGGAGCTCTCCCGCAGAAGAGAGGAGTACCAGATACAAGACGAACTGGACCTGTTGCTAGATCCAGAGGCGGACAGATATACCGCCTCTCCCTTCGTCCCTGACATTGAGAACTACCCGCTGCCTGCGAAGTTCAAAATACCGACCATGAAATCCTACGACGCGACTACGGATCCGGAGGATCATCTGTTCGCATTCTTGACACAAATGCGCCTACAAACGGCCGCCGATGCAGTCAGATGTAAGACCTTTCCAATGTTTCTGGAGGGAAAGGCACGCCAGTAGTTCCAGGGACTACCTCCCAGGTCAGTTCGGTCCTTCAGCCAGCTCGCGCAACTATTCTCAGCTCAGTTCATTTCGTCACGAGCCTTTTCCAAGAGCACTGTTCACCTGATGACAATCCATCAAAAGCCTGAGGAGTCGCTGCGCGAATACATGGTGCGATTCAACGATGAGTCTCTCCAGGTCCGGGATCGGGACGATAAGGTCGTCATGGCCGCTTTCATCAACGGGTTGCGCAAGCAGAAACTATACACCAAGTTCGTGGAGAGACCTCCCAAGTCAGTTCAGGAGATGCTGAATCGAGCTCACGAGAAAGCTAATGCAGAGGAAGCCAATCGCTTGAAAAGCGCACAGGAGAGGCCGGAGAGGCTGGCGTTGAGCTAGTTGAGGCCAAATAGGCCAGAGAAGCTCCTGCACGAGCTGAGGCCCAATAGGCCAGTGAGGCTCTTGCGCGAGCTGAGGCCAAACAGGTCAGAGAGGCTGGCGTTGAGCTAGCTGAGGCCAAATAGGCCAGAGAAGCTCCTGCGCGAGCTGAGGCCCAACAGGCCAGAGAGGTTCCTACGCGAGCTGAGGCCAAACAGGTCGGAGAGGCTGGCATTGAGCTAGCTGAGGCCGAATAGGCCAGAGAAGCTCCTGCGCGAGTTGAGGCCCAACAGGCCAGAGAGGCTCCTGCGCGACCTGAGGCCAAACAGGTCGGAGAGGCTGGCGTTGAGCTAGCTGAGGCCAAATAGGCCAGAGAAGCTCCTGCGCGAGCTGAGACCCAACAGGCCAGAGAGGCTCCTGTGCGAGCTGAGGCCAAACAAGTCGGAGAGGCTGGCGTTGAGCTACCTGAGGCCAAATAGGCCAAAGAAGCTCCTGTGCGAGCTGAGGCCAAATAGGTCAGAGAGGCTCCTGCGCAAGCTGAGGCCAAACAGGTCGAAGAGACTGGCGCCGAGCTAGCCAAGGCCAAAGAGGCTCCTGCGCGAGCCGAGGCTGAACAGGCCAAAGAGGCGCTGAACTAGTCGAGACTGAATAGGCCCGAGAGGCATTAAACCAACCGAGGCCAAACAGGCCGGAGAGACTAGCGCCGAGAACGAATAGGCCCGAGAGGCGTTAAACCAACCCAGGCCAAATAAGTCGGAAAGGCTGTTGTAAGAGCCACGGCCGAAGAGACCGATGAGGTTGCCGATCAGGCCATCCCGGCCTGGACATCGTATGTCGTCAGAGCATCAAGCAAGGAAGGGTGTAGAGCCGAACTCCTCCTAATCAGCCCTACGGGGGAAGAACTGGCTTACACCCTGAGGTTCAACTTCAGAGCCTCTAATAACAAATCCGAGTCGCGCGTGGGTCTGGATCTTTTCGTGCAAATATATGAACTATTTTGCATAAGTTGGAAGTCAGTTCGCGCGCTAGCTCGGGTTCTGTTCGCGCAAGTGTATTTAGACAGTATGGTAAGAAAGACATGAATGAAAAATTTTGCTAAGTATAGAAGAAACAAAAGTCTATTCAGTCCACAAGAGTCTATTTACAAAGGAGGAGTTCATACAAAAAATGGACTGGTCCTACTCAGTTCGGTCTTACAAGTTACTCGAGCAAGGGCCGCAATCGTGGAATCATGGGTCCCATACCGAACTGACTCATCGCCTCGAAACTTGGTCCAGACTCATGCGACTTTTCGATGACTCTAGACTGAAATGGGGGCTAGTGTAGTGGGGCAAATTTCCCAGTAGCCACGTGTCAGTTCGGACATGATGACCTGTTAGCTCGGCCAACCAATCTACGGATGCCACGTGTCAGCTCGGATGCTGTGATATGGCAGCTCGGGTAGAGCAGCTCAGACATAGAGAGCATCAGTTCGGCCGACCCACAAGCCGTGTGGGCTTAATGGGCCGCGCCTCCCAAGCTTTTCGGGATCCACGGGTGAAACCCTAGTAAGACTCCCCCTTGACTAGGACTCAAAATCCTGTGAAGAAACTCTCTCCCTCCAGCCTATAAATACAGCGCCACAAGACGACACAAGGTACACCATCTACAGTACTCTATACTGTTACCCTACTCATAAGCTCTACTGATTTGACCGTCGGAGTTGCTCCGGGGAACTAGCCCCGCCGTCTGTCCATTTGCAGGTCGGTTCGTTCACCTGGCCAACTCGCCAGCTCGCTCTCTTTCAGCTCGCTCAGCCCGTCGTCGGAGCTACTCCGGGGAGCTAGCCCCCTCCGTTTATTTCTCTCTGCAGGACAGGTCGTTCGTTCTCTCCCTGTCAGTTCGGCCCATCAGCTCGCTCAGCCTGTCGCAGCTCAGCTCGGATCTTGTTTTTGGCAGCCGCATCAACCATCATTTGGACCTAACCTCAATCCCTTGAACAATCAGACCACGCTTCCAGTTCCCCCTTTTACTTCTGTCAAGGCCATCTCCATATCAACATCTTCTCCTCCCTTTATAAAAATCTCCCCCAACTCAACTTCCATCCACCCATCACTTCTCTGCTTGGGGGTCTGTGCATCCCTGTCTCCAGGCCTAACCTCCTGCCATCTCATTGTTGCAGTTTGGCAATGGCCAAACCTCCATCTTTGCCTTCTTGGCATGCTCTGCTGCGTGTGTGTCTCAGGGTCCAGATGAACCGTCTTTTTTTGACCTTCTTGTCCACTCATTCCTACTTCACCCTCTGCAGGTTCGTAATCAAAACCAAAGGCATCATTCCATATGAAAACAAGATAACTGGCATAGGTAGTATCTGGTGACAGCAAGGAAGTTTTTATCTTGCCCTGAATTTCAAGCCAACAGACATCGAGAAGCTCCGCCACCTCAGTGAACCTGAGTTTTAACATATCCATTTCGGCCAATTATATCCACAATCAATAAAGAAAACAAACGGTATTATCTCCATACACTATTTACACAATCATAGCACTCAAAGTACCTAGACATAGGTAGGGGAATCCATTGCCAATAACACGGTGTATCACCCCACACAATTGTGATGTCCCTTGCAGCAGAGTCGCATAAAAAATGAAATAATTCTGCAAAATGCATGGATGGAATGCATGGATGGAGCCAGCTTTTTGCAGACCCAGCAGCCAGCGAATTTATAAAAAAAATAATAATTTTTGTCTGTCAGCCCGACAGCACTGTCAGAGTTTTAAAAATTTTTTTTTACCTTTTTTGCTATCAGACTGTGTCCATAGTTTTGCAGCACCACCTTGTCGTCAGACCTACGACTTCTCTTTTTTTCATCGATATTCTGAGTAATTAGCCTAAGTTTCGAGACCAAACCAAATAACTCAAATCACGGTAATTGTGAGTCGTGACTATGGAGGCCACTTGGTGGGCTCCCCCAAAGGCCTACCTAGTTTGATGACTTCAAATAATGACCGTTTAATGTAATCCATGATCCAAAGAATACTAGAAATTTGCCTTCTGCTCTCCTGATCTTGATGATTCCATAAGGCATTCCTTCCTGATCTAGACTCTGTATACACCTTCTCCTAAAGCTGCCAATCAAGTGCACATATCAACACTATCTCCCTAAAGCCACAAATTAAAGGAAGATGAATTTGGGTACAAATGAAATAGATCTAATGAATAAAAAGATGGGCTTGTTCTTCTAGTATCGGAGTGCATGAGCAAGAAGAGACCCAATTCTTTGTGATATACCACAAACACAAGTTTTTTCTCATATTCATTGCGTTTGGTTATGCTTATTTTAGTGTGTTTTTATTTAAATTTAACAAACATGGAGAATTTGAACTCAACAAAAATTAATTAGATTCGAATGAAGAATCGCACGTTAAGTTGTTGTAGTTGTAGGATTTGAGCATTTTTTTTACTCCTTGTCAAGCGCGTGGTCTGTGTCGCTTTCAAGTTTTGGACCACAAACAATTCGACCATGGCTGTCCATGATGTGTCCCTTTCTAGTTTGGAACGGTCAGTGCGTTCGTACCAAAAATGATCCCTGCGACTTTATTTGATCCTGTCAGGTTTCATGTCCACTCTTCAATTTACTTGTGGTCCTCATATTGTCATTTTTTAAATTAAGTGGCAGACAGAAGTGCACATAGTTGTAGCAAAGATGCATGACGAACGGGTAAGGCTAGTTGCTTGCGGACCTGAAAATAAGAACGCAATTCACGTGTGGGGGAAAACACCTTTTGAAATTACAGGGGAGGCACTTTCTGCAAATTTGGTCATCATAAAATGGCCTGGTAATTGAACATATTCCAAAAAATCTCCAAAAGTGACGGCTGCCAAAGTGACATAAAAGGGAAAGGGGAGCAGGAAGAAAGAAAATGGTGGACTTTTCAAACATAGTGCTGCAATTTTGTCCTTGAAACGAAAAAAGAAATAATGACTTGCAAGTATTATGGAAGGATAAGTTACTTAAGTGGAATGTAAAGATAAATGGAAGAATTAGTAATTTAGATATGATTACATTATATGGCAATTGACGAAAGTAGTAAATATTAGTATTGCGAACAAAAAATGTAATTAGAAATTGGATGAAAATTAAATTTTTGCATATGTGTATGTAGGATTGAAGGCCTCGCATATTTTTTAAATATAAGTAATAATATTTCATTTTAATAAAATTAAAATATATTACGTTAGCATATAAATTTTTATCCAAATAAAAAGAAAAAGAAAAGAAACAAAGAAAATTTATACCATGACATAAATAAAGATTGTGATAATATATACACTATCAATAAACATAGGATTTACTCTTCACTTAACCCATCAATAGTTGAATTTCAATATGCATTTAAATTTAAATGAGCCATTCGAATCAATCAATTCAAAACTCACTTAATAAATAAATCTAAAGATTGTGATAAAGAAACAAAGATTGTGACATAAATTTATACCATGACATAAATAAAGATTGTGATAATATATACACTATCAATAAACATAGGATTTACTCTTCACTTAACCCATCAATAGTTGAATTTCAATATGCATTTAAATTTAAATGAGCCATTCGAATCAATCAATTCAAAACTCACTTAATAAATAAATCTAAGTAATAGTGTATAAGCATAACAAGTAATTCAAATTTGAATTTAACTTGAAATTTTATATATGTAACATATATTTATAAGACTAGTATATCTCCTTTTAGTAAAGAAAAGATTATATCTTTTCTATACCATCTATACAATATAGAAGGTTAAAGATTGGGAGCATTACCACTTAGTCTTAACACACTTTTGATATTTTCTAAATTTTATTTATACTCTTATTATTAAGAGTATTTAATTTTTCCTTAGATAAAAATAATGATTTCAAGGGTAGTTTTGCCAATTAATTAATTACACACCCTCCTATTTTAAAATATGGACTTAAGTTATGTTAGTAATCAGCCAATTGAAATTAATTGCCAAATAACTAATCATCACATTATAAATATCCGTTACAAAATTAATTTCATGAATAATATTTTTACAAAAGATGTGAGACCCCGAAATTTTACTTTTCTTTATAACCCTTATGTGAACTCACTTACCTTTGATTCTTGGTTGCTTTAATGGTTGAATTTGAGTCAAGGGAGTGAATTTTGTTAAGAAAAGTTTCATAATCTCAAGTTGTTAGAAAATCTAGAAATTTTCGCAGGAGGCTCTGCACAGCCTTGGGAAATTGGCTATAACTTCGTATAGGAAAGTCGGAATTGAGTTCCGTTTGTTGCATTTGAAACTAGTCTCATAGATCTTCCTACAGTGGAAAATTCAGAGTTTGATTTGATCTCTATAAATTTCAGGAAATTGGCAAAGTTGACTGAAAATTCTGCCCTACACAAGTAAACATAGGAATGTTGTAGTAGCTTATGGCTCAATTTGGACCAACTTATGAGCTGAATTTCTTTGAGGTGTCTTCTAAAGAGTAGTATTAGTATTTGAAGTCTAGTTTTTAACATGCCAAGTTGTATGAATTTTTTATATTTATAATTCAATTTATGATTTTTCTAAAGGAATGGCATAAGTTAGGGGTTTTTGTGCATATTAGGGTTTTTGGTGTGTTTTTGGTGCATTTTGGTAGTGTGATCACTTGGTGAGGAGTGTGTACTAAATTCGGTGGTTAAGAGTGAGTTGTAGATAAGAGAAAGTGTGTGATTAGAAGTACTAATAATAAGTTAGTGAATTATAAGTTAAAACACAAGTGCAAGAGAGTTAAGGAAAATAGGCTTGAATCGACGTGCGCCGTTTGTTACCGGTTGAGTACCGCACTTGACCAATACTTTCTTACCCTAATCTCCTTGTTTTTATTTTATTTTTCCTTTCCCTAATTTTATCTTAAGATGGCCGAAATTTTTGACCAAAAAATGAGAGGAAAAATGGTAGAGCAACAAGTGGTGGTCATCAAGTCAACTTTGACCAAAGACCATTCTAGTCTTTATCTTGTAAACTCTCCTCAAAGCCTATTCATTTTCTTCCTTCCTTGGCCGAACTAGAGAGAGAGAAAAGAGAGGAGAAACTTCAAATTTCATCTTGGGTTTTGATTGATTTGGAGAGAAATCAACAAGAACCACAAATCTAATCTGAACAAAGGTGCAACAAGGTGACAAGGAAGCTTGAGGTGGAGTGATTTTGCATAGGCAGCCTTGGTTTTGTGTTTTTTCTTAAGGTTTGAAGGTATTAAACTAAGAAACTCTTCTTCCCTTTCTTATATTGCATTTTATTGGATAGATGACTTGAATATGGAAGTTTTATGGAAGATATCATGAAATTGTGAAGTCGTTAGAATTTTCCAGCATTTGGTAGTGAATCTGTTCTGTTTTTGGACCCAACTGGAACTGCATATTCGTCCATGATAAAGGCCGAATCAGGTCTTGTTCAAAACATGAAAGTTGTAGGAAATGGAGGTAACTGTCTGCCTACAAAATTTCAACTCAATCAGAGCACTGTATAGTGTGAAATGACTAAAATACCCCTGACTGGCAAATGCCCTATTTCGCGGGCAGCTTTCTGTTTTCTCTGAGATTTCACATTTTGACCTTGAAAATGCACGAACCGGGTATTGATGTCTTCATGAAAATGTAGATCTCTGCCTTAGCTTCGAAACGCCATAAAATTTACCCGAATCCGATAAGTGTAACTTCAGTTGTGACTAAAACGCTGAGAGATGTCAAACCTGCTGCTTAGGCATTCTTCTTTAATACTAGTTTTCAGCTTTGGTTTTGATGGTTTTATTGTTAGAATTGACTTGTAATTAGATGATATTGAGCCTAGTTGAAGAGCTATCTTGTTAAGCTTGCTTATATGTTGAAGTTGGGCTGAGTTGAGGAAAGAAATGAAGCCCTAAGTGGCTGGAAAATAGTTAAATACAAAGGGCATGCTGCCCAAATTTCTATTACTTGCCCTTATGAATATTAGTAAGATATAAGATTTGATTTTAGGGTTAGTTGAATCTTAAATTACATTTGCTCACTTCAATTTGGGATTGGTTATTCTTAGGGTTTGTCGGTGATCAAGGGCATAATCCGGAAGGAAACTTTTGACGTTATTTTGGCTTAGACTGGTGAGTGTTCTTCGTATGTTGTGCTTCTAATGCCTATGTAGATTGTTGTGAATGTTTGCTTGAATGTTAAATGTTTTCAATGATTGTTAAATGAATTTTTTACAGGCGAGTGTGTACTTTATCGCACTCGACCTAAGTTAACGTGAAATATTTAATGATTAAATGATTGAATGCTACTTGTGCATGAATGTAAGTCTCTTGGCTGAACTGGGCCCTTGCCCTTCGTTGCCAGCCGACTCGAGCCAGAAGCGGACTCGATCGGGCGGTTGGTGACCCTGGGACAGTGTTTTGGTATACTCGAGTATGGCCACGAAGATTGGTGGAGACTGGCCAGTGAATTGGCTAATGGCAGGAAATGAATAAATGAATGAATGTCAAGAACATTGGAGGAGTTTTCACTTGCAAATGTTTTCTAATGTTGGAGGAATAAGGAAAATGGTTGGCGAACGAATGAACGAATGGCTCCTCGTGAGCATGTATCCTCTTAATGAGTGGGTTATTATTGCTTTTATATGTAAAATGTTTTCTGGATTATTTGCTATTAAATGATTAATGTCCTGGATTTAATTGCTCGATTATGTGTATGGAATCTCACTGGGCTTTTAATTCATTCCTTTAGTTTTGTCTTCCTTACAGGGGATACGAGCGAGGCGTGAGACTTGTACAGGCTAGCGTAGTCTAGTTTTTTGTATTTTGAAATTTCACTCGCGCTAGTGCTTTACTAGGGTTGGTTGCACCTGGATTGTAAACACCTTGATATATTTGGGTGTGTATAAGCCTTGTAGCTGGATTTGAGCATCAGTGTATATGTTAAGCTTGGAATCGTTGTTTTATTTCTTTTCTATGGTTGTAAGTTCTTTTCTCGAGTTAAACGTGAGTGAGTCCTGACGAGAGTTGGGCAGGTGACTCACTAAACCCTAGGATACGCCCTAGGGGGAGGTGGGGTCATCACAAAAGACCATAATTTTGATTACTTGCACACTACAATGTGTCTTATGGACTAATATAATATTAAGTACCAATCATTCATTGACTGTTATTTTCTTTGCTTACAATTGATCATTGATTCATTTTGCATACTCTCAAAACATTAAGTTTAAAAAAAATTACTCATAGTTTGGGAATTGCATCGCATCAGAAATATGCATAGTGTGTTTCACAAATTTTCATAAAAATTTATCCACACAAATTGTAACATCAATCAAGTTTAGTATAAAGTCAATTTGTTTCATATACTTAGAAGGCATTCGGTAAGTTGCTTCTATAAGGAATGAGTTTCAAAATTAATCATAGTGATACTTATTGTTTTTTTTTTGAAGCAAGTGATACTTATTGTTTGATAAGGTTAATCGGAATGAGTTAATAGATATCATAGGTTCATCTTGTGGTTAACTAGTATTTTAATAGGGAATCAATAATATTTACTCACCAATGTAACTGATATTTTTAATTAAAAACCAAAAGTAAACAAATACTAGAAGAAATTGAGAGAGTGAAGAAAACTTTTTAAAAAAAATAGGAAAAAGAAAAAAATGTAAACCTATATCTATATGTTTAGTTACAAACACTTTATGGGTTTCAACCAAAAAACCCATTACCATTAACTGATAAACTAGCAGAAATATACCGTGCTTGCGCACGGTAAAGAATTAATGTAATGCCCAGTAGGAGCATTACAGAGCATGAATTTAACAAAGTACTATAATTTGTATTTGTAGTATGTTGAGTAAAAATTAGGTAGTATAGGGGAGATAATTATAAAGATGGAAAAAAGGATACACTAACCATTAATTCAAATGACACAGCCATCTAAATCAAGAATCCAAAGGGTAGTAGAAATTTATTTGTTGCCATCTTACGCGGAATTTGGTGAGCAGCGGAATGCAATTATAAATTAAGGAAATGGAGAACCTGGCATTAATTAAAAAGGGGATAATTAAAGTAGAATATAATAAACTTAAATATTTGTCCCACTGTCAGTGCAACAGATTTTTAAAAAATTGTAGGCATTTAAAGTGAAGAGATAACTCTATGTAGGCAAAATAATTTCCTGTATTTGATAGAATTAAAGAACATTAATTTGGCTGCAATTTTCTGAATGGTTGGAATAAATCTACGGACTGCAAAGGTAAATTGCGTATGGAAAAAATAAAGGACAACAGAAGCTGGCATTCATATGCCTAGTGAACATATAAGAAGGACAAGGTTTCTCCTGGAATAAACGTAAAAGAAGTTGGCTAAGTTTTACTGGTCGGTGCATCAGAGAAGATGCAGAACTTATTGTACCAAGGGAACAAC
Source organism: Coffea eugenioides (assembly GCF_003713205.1). Taxonomy (NCBI): domain Eukaryota; kingdom Viridiplantae; phylum Streptophyta; class Magnoliopsida; order Gentianales; family Rubiaceae; genus Coffea; species Coffea eugenioides. The sequence goes on from NC_040045.1 coordinate 94,797, forward strand.
TTTTCGACTCCACGCTTGTCGAAGATGAGGACAGTATAGCAGGACTTTGTTTCAGGGATAAATACTAAAGCGTCGCCAAATTGTAGCTGATGCTCAAAAGTAAATGTGTTCCAATTTGTTGCAAACCGTCTTCGACGCATTCCAACAGTGATTGTCTTGTTTCCAGTTCGTAGGGTCACCAGAGGAGTTCTGTCACCGTGTATGAAGAAGGATACAAATTTGGGCACTCTCTGTTGTTAACCAAAAGGAAAAAGTTATTAGTGGGAAAGAAAGCAGCGAATGAAAAAATAAAAAAAGAGATAACTGAAGCTTACAAAATTATGTTGGTTTTCCTCAGTGAAGATCTCATAGAATGATAGACCATCAGCGATGTCTTGAACGAAATCTGGTTTCATTGCTGATGCTACTCTCTGACACTGCATTCTTTGTTCTGTGTTTCATAAAAAAAGGTAAGCGTACAAAGCTGGCAAATTAAACAAGGACAATGCTAAAAATCTGGAAGTGTTTAAGCATGAGAAAACTAACTTTTTGCGATAACATGTTCTGGAGCGTCCAACAAACTAGGTAGTGGATGACTCCAAGGTAAGTAGCCATGCGTTTTTGTTGCTGAGTAATGGAGGACGTCGAACATCAAGTTTCCGGAATGTCGGAGGAACATTGTGTCGTCTTCATGGATGATATTATTCTCGCAGAAGTCTTGCCAACCTTCTCCAAACCAAGTTTCTAAAATGCTGATAGTCCATGTTCTATAGCCTTCTCGAATAGTTATTGTACGCTGTTGATGGTTTCTTAGAAGCAGCAGAAATGGAGCAGGGAATATCTAATTATTTTGAAAAACTTTGGTTATCATTAAAGAAGGCACATGTCATGAGGGAAAAAACTATATAGAATCAAAAGTACCTACTTAGAACCGCTACTCCTAAAGAAGAAGCAGCATTCCATGCTGCCGGTAATATTTGGCGGAAGACTGGAGGATCCAACGCTTTCAGAGAACTCCATACTTGGTTGTTATAAGTGTAATTAGCTTCTGAGGCTGAATATTTTAGAAGGCTGTTCTTGGCATATATATATAGGGCCTTCATAACATGAACATATAGCATTAATTGGCCTGTAAGAGTATCTGGTAACTAGTGAATTTATTTAAAGTGGTTGAACTAATAGTTGTAGGATCAGTAATGGATGCAGAAAAGGCAGTCTTGGAAAGATGCAGCGTGGTTTGATGTTTGAAGCCAACAGTTAAGTCATGGCACATTGTTCCAGAAGGAATGAACGGGAAAGGTAAAAGCTTTGATAAATGCACTGGAGAGTGGAACGTTCTTTGCTGCTGGCAGTCAATGCTAATTCCAAACAAAATGAATGGTACAGGATGATTATAGCACTTGTGGTACTTGATGTGGTAACATTATAGATTATGGCATTTTTAAATTAAGTTGGAAAAGGCATGCAATCAGGTCCTTAAATTAACAGGCAAAAAGTAAGAGTGTGTAGGAATACAAAGATCAGATGCATGAAAATTCCTTAGCATTTGCTAGGCACATCAGTAGCATGATAGTGGTAAAAAAAGTGTTGAGACTTGGTGTCCTTCACCACACAAAAAGGCACCTAGGAGCCAACGCAGAAAAAAAGATAGTTTGCTTGGAAAGGAAACAATTCTAAGCTTGTCTGGCTTTTTTCTTGGGGCTGGGCTGAAGAGCTTCAGAGCTTAATTGCCTCTGCTCATCTGACTCGTCAAATTTTTGAAGAAGAGAAACTTTAGCTTTGGAAGAAGACATTCCGCCTGCTGAAAAGTAGTAACCATACCTGACTAAGTAAGATACCTCTTCTATAGAAAAACAAATATGGCTATTCATGCACATGTGAAACAAAGATGATTAAGTAGAGGCTATAACCTGATGAAGGACAAATAAAGCCCTGTTCACTGGAGCCTGTAACAGAAACTTGTTCATGAGAAGCTTCCTTGTAGTATACCATTGTGAAACGTTGTTTTGCATCAGCCAAGGGAACCTGTACAGGTCTTATGTACGCAAGGAATTTCTTGGATTTTAGGTCCTCATGCAGAACCTCAAGTGGTAGCACCATATTCTGCAATGGACAAAACAAAAGAATGTATATATATATACATAAATACATATGCATATGTGCTGACACGGCATGGTAAGAGCAAACCTGAAAATAATGCTCCATTGCTTCTTTTGCTGTGAACGTTAGCAGTTTCTCAGCAAAATCGCCAAACATTGTGGTTGTGACTGTTCCGGTGTCATCAGAGAGGTCAACATCAAATTTACACCTATTAAATATGCAAGTTTTATATAAGGCACTGCAGAGGAAAAGAAATGATAATGTAATGAGCAGCAGCAGAACAAATGATAAGAAACAAATAAAGTAATGATGGTCAGACCTTGGTTCAGCCTTGTGCTTTTGTTTACAAGTATTACACATGAACAAGACACCATAATCGGCAGACGTGGAGCAGAAGCATTTTTCACACCCCATGTACCAAAATTTTTGGAAGATGTGATCAAATAAGAATGATGCTTTCACCCACACATTCTGAGAATAAAGCCAGTATATGAATTAGCCAAACTATTTGAAGGCTGAAATCCACTGATAATGCTGCAATCAAATAGTTTTGTCAGTGGGGCTAATAAAGACAGTACCTTGTGTTTTGAGCTGATATTTGATATATCAGTAATTTTTTGATCTGCTTGGAAAGAGAGATCAGGATTGTATCAATTGTATGTTCTCTTTGTAACAATGTCTGCAAGGCATTTGGCATTTCTACTTGCCCTGTGTATAGGATATTAAAATGGTGAGCCAAGCAGGGAAAAGAGCTTTTTTTTATGCGTACTGGAGGTTGAAAAATAAAAGAGTGGCACCAGCTCGTAAGTATCTCTGATTGTCAAGAAACAGATAATGTATATAAAGTCCATAAGCAACAAATACTGAAAACTATAAGAGTAGAACCAGTTTTTGAGTTCCCTTGCTTCTTGGACAGGTGGATTCACAAGGATTGCTGAATCAAACCAAGTAGAAAGAGCCACTCCTTAAAAAAAGAAAAGGGGAAGCAATATGTGATTTGAAAAAATGAACAGAGAGAAAAGGTTAGATGGCAAAACATGTAACCGGCAACTGTTATACTCACCATTATAATTTTGAACCTTTAGCCTTCTTCCAATAAGAACAGGATAGTTCTGAATTTCCGAAATAATCTTGGAGCCTTCATTGTCAATAAAAGCATTCCACATAGACAGCATAAGTGTTTGCAATCTGACATATTTGAAACAGAGGAACTATTATTTTTTTTGTTTGGAAAAGGTTGCAATCTGCAACACCAGATAGTTATTGTATACAAAAACAAAGATTCCTTACTCTTCATTAACAAGAACAAGCTTCTGGACTCGTGCTTCCTTTGAATTAACGGTGACAATTTTTTCATCCAAAGCAGCAATAACAATTCCCATAATATCTAGTGAGAGGAACTCAAAAAATAAGACTTAAAGCATATAATAACGAAGGTAGATCAGTATGGTTAAAAAGAAAGCTACTGACCAACAGAAATGTCCTTGCGGTCCATGTACTGTGCCAAGTCCGTAAAGTTGGTATACGTAAACTGTGCAGCCATAACATCGTCTTCGTCTACAATCTCTTCAATAATTGTTCGACTGGTGATTATCCATTGGATTGCTAGGTCAGTGGTTCTAAAGTTTTCAGGGATTTTTTTGACCTGAGCATTGGAGATGAGGTACTTTTTGTAAACCTCTATTCTGGGGCTCATTATAGCAATATCAGCATTAAATATGATGCCTTCAACCTTTGATCCCTGGAAAAGAAGTATTATGATGGTCGACAAATGAGCAGTTTAAAGTCCTAAGTTTACCACATAAGACTTTGAGAATAGAAGGTAAAGTGCACTGAATACCTCAGAATCAATGAAGATAAACTTTTGTTTCCTAGTTGGTGTGCTAATTGATGAGGTAACTTGCTGTTTCTCCTGGACAGTGACCTTTGTTGTCCATTTCTCCATACCGACCTCAACATCATTGATAGATAATATAGTGCACATCCTGCACTCATTAGCAGTAATAAGAGTAAATAAGCAAGGGATTTCAGTTTGGAAGGAAAAATCAAATTATAAGTTCTGAAAACAATAGCTAAAAACATTGAAATGTGCAAGCTACCTACGAACAGTGCAAATGATCAATTAGACAACTGCAATATTTCATCAAACACAATATTTCTTGTTTTGCAGTCAGTTTTGATTTCAGGAAAAGTTCCTGGGAGTATGAGGACTTTAACTGCATCAGCAGTTTTTGCTCTGGACAGGGCAACGTATAGTTGGCCATGAGAAAATACGGGCTCCTTTAGATATACACCAACATAGTCAAGAGTTTGGCCTTGAGCCTTATTAATTGTCATTGCAAAACAAAGGCGAACTGGAAATTGTCTTCTGATGAATGGAATCCCATTTTTTTCATTATCAGGTGTCTGCAATGGGATCCTGGGAATGAAAATCTTCTTCCCTTTATGCTGACCAAAAGCTATCTCAGCACAGATAGTGTGCCGTCTTAGCTGCCGACAAATAAGTCTTGTGCCATTGCACAATCCTTCAGCTGGATTTAGATTTCTGAGCAAGATTAAGGGACAGCTTTCTTTTAGCATGAGCTTGTGTGGAGGAAGACCCTTTGGATTTTGAGAATTCAAAAAGTCCCCATAATCTGCCTGGAATCTCTGATCAACAGTTTGGTCAGAGCTTGTATAAGTAAAAAGCTGTCCAGGAAACCTCTGAATCATCATTTCATTGATGTCTTCAACAGAGGTATTTTTTGGGGTTAAAATACATCTACTGATCATCTCATACGGATTAGATGAGTAGAGATTCAAATCTGGAAATGTGTAAGCTATCAGCCTGGTTGAAAAATTTTTTTGTTAGAAATCTGTGAAAGATAAACGAAGTAATACTGATGAAAAAGGACAGGAACGTGCGATGAAGCACAGGAAATGTAGAGGACCTGTCTAAAGAATCTTTTATATTGTGGAATGGTATAACCATATGACCTGGTAAACAAATCTGGTTATTTGCATCAACAAGTTCTGCACCTTCCCTAACAGCGAGCAAGAACCGCGAAAAGGCAGGATCTAAGACAGCCCTCATGTTATGTTTTAGCTTTATTTTGTGCATACTAGACCATAATGAAGAATGCAGGAGGCTAGCCTGAATTAGTTGGTCCTTGGTAGCCCCTTGAATAACGGGGAGAGTTTGGCGAAAATTGCCCCCGACAACTACAACTTTACCTCCAAAAGAATCGCTAGTCTCCATTAGATCTTTCAACAATTCGTCAAATGCCTGAATAGTGTCTCTTTTTGCCATTGATGCTTCATCCCACAAGAATAACCTACATTGAATGATTAACTGTGCCATGCTGCTCTGCTTGCTCAACTGACACGTTTTATTCCTGGAAAAGTCCAACGGAATTTTAAATCTGGAGTGAGAAGTCCTTCCTCCAGGAAGAAGTGATCCTGCAACTCCTGAAGTTGCTACAGCTATCGCAATATATCCCTGCGATCTAAGTGTCGCAAGAAGAGAGCGATACAAAAACGTTTTTCCGGTCCCACCTGGACCATCAATGAAAAAACTCTGGCCTCTGGATGAAAAAACAGACTGCAATATCAAATCATAAGCATGTTTTTGCTCTGCATTTAACTTAGAAGCTATCAAGAGATCTTCCGGCGACACCACAATATTCATTTCACTGTCCACTTCCTTAGTCATGCTTTCATGACAGCCGAGAGTAATAGAATCTGCAACCAACTTGTACTCACTGATATGCCTCCCCATATGCTGGAGCGATTTGTTAATATCAAACAGAACTTTCCGCCTTATTTCAGCAGCTGAACAATGAGTTTGTACCTGCGCTCGTGCGAAGTCTCTAGAAAGTACCATTTCAAATTTTTCCCACAAAAGGCTTGGATTTGTTGGAGCACAATGCAAAAGCAAAGTAGCAAATAAAAATCTAAGCAAAGAAGGCATCTGAAAACCAGCAGCTTCTTCAAGTGTTGCCTCAATATAGGAATCAGATTCTAAGAGGCCTAGCTCTAAAGCAGCCTCTCTAAACGAATTCAGTTTACACCCATTAACTGTCAACAAGTCATCAAAGGATGTAGGAGCGCGAACATGTGAGAGAAGAAGTCTTAAATAATACATATCCCTTTCGCTTGGTTTGACAGTGACTAACCTGTCAATAACCTTATGCTTACTTCTTTCTGTCCACTTTCTCTTAGCAGGTGTCCACACAAAGTGCTGAGCAAAATCTCTATACAAACATCTGAGGCTTTGAGCTTTTTTGTTTACACGGTTCATTCTAAAGAACTCAGTTAACATAGTTCTGGAGAAGTCAATTTTCTCTAAGAGTTGTGAAAGATCAGAATCCTGATTGAAGGAAACATATTGGTGACCAGGAAGATGAACCTGAAGACTGTAAACAGCAGGGGTCATTTCATTCAAGCGAAATGCATAAATCCGCCACAAAGCTTCTGGAGGAGAAACCCAGCGACCTCGCTGAAACGCCTTGATCTCATCGATATCCTGAGGTGTTTCATCAGCTATGATGTGGAAGTTGACAAGGTCATGCCCTTTAAATATGTATTTATATAAATACTTGACTAATTTGATAGTCGAACAGATTTCGACATTGATGTGACAATCAAACAAAGCTAGCAAGTACGGAGTATACGGGATGACCCACCTATTATCCAAATCATAGCCTTTGACTCTGATTTTCCTGCCATCGTTTCGCCTACGATAATTCGGATAGCTATCCTCGCCGTGAGTCGTATGTTCAGAATACCCTTTTGGATAGTGATTTTTGCAAACACCGTTTTTCATACAAGGGCTGTTTCTGTTCATTTTTCCACAAGGGTCGTGAATCATGTGCCTTACAACTAGAGAATAAAGATGAGGATGTTCTTTACGATCAGGCAGTTCAGCAGAAACAATTTTATCATAGGCCTCTGGATTAAGAGGCTTAAACTGCGGTTTCAATATAAGCAGTAGGTGAGCATGAGGGAAGCCTCTTTTTTGGAATTCAATAACATAAGCATATGCTGCAACGTCTCCAAATAATTTCTTTGTAACCAACTCTGTTTTCAGGATTTTAAACTTTGCCCTGAACACTCTAGCTAAAAGATCGGGCCTGTCCTGTGGTTTCTCTTTGTACTTTAAATGTGCCTTAATTTCTGGCCACAAGGGATTGCATGTCATGGTCAAGAAAATGTCAGGTTTTCCATATTTCTGGACTAGAGCCATTGCATCAAGATATCTACGCCTCATATCCCGCGGGCCTCCGAGAAATGAAGCTGGTAAATATATTCGCCGGCCAACTTTAGAACCTAGCGTTTGGCCTAAAGAGACACTATCCATTATTCCTTGAAGAGCTTCAGTCCGTATGGTATTCTATTTTTTCCGGTGGAATTCAAGCCTAGATGTCTCTATCTTAACGTAGATATCAACAACATACTGTTGCAACAATCTCAGCGCATGTAACAACATGGACTCATCTTCATGTCTCATCTGAAACCTATAACAGTAGTATTCCCTAGCAGTGACGTTAGTTTTCTGTTTCTTGCCACGATCAGCGGCTGAAACAAAATGGAACTACGTATTAACGACATGGGGAAATAGACAATATGCTTGAAAAGATGACCATGCCTCTAAGAAACTAAGTTTATACTTGCCTCTTTGTTCAAGATTAATCAAATCAGATGGACTACCGATAGATGCTGGATCAATAGCAATATCAGCTTCACAAACAGGACGCGATCTTTTCCTATTTTCGCACGTAATCCTTTGAATTCCATGGTGCCATCCAGACTCACCACGAGGAAATAATAAAGGATACTGTAAAGAGTCATAGCAAGCATAGTAATACTTCATCATATGACTCTGATCGGAGTGACTATAAACCTGAATATGAACTGACTTATCAACTGATTCATCATCAGTCTCGATCCATATAGCAGCTACCTGAGAAGCCGATGGAAGATTATACAAACGCTGATCAAGAGCAGGATTGCAATTAAGAACAATTCTATGGCGCTCGAGATCAGGAACATGACGCAAATCTTTAAAAAATCTGGCATAGGGATTGCCAGCTAAAATGCGCATAAGCAATTTAAGTGTGCCTGCGCGGAGCCGAGAGGAAGCATCAAGTCTCCTTGCAAGCTCCTCATCGGTATCAAAAAAGTACAATTGAATACCCGATGGTTTATGACGATGTGATACCAAACCATCGAGGAAGTGATAAACCTGACCTTGTACACGAAACCTATAAACACCATGCTTATTTTTCGTCAATTCTGGATCATACTTTGCAGCAAAAGTAGTGAAAGAAACATTGTTGTTGTATGTACGAGCATTTTTCCTGAAATGGTCACATTCTTCATCGTCGCCAATAAAAAGACGACGAAGATCATAAGGCATTGCTGCAGTGACCAGTGAAACTTCCCCCCTTGAACAGCAGAAATTAGGAGGTTCTAAATGGAACCGTATAGCTCCACAATACTGGCAATTGGGAGAATCAGGGAGAATCAAAGAATGATCTGGAATCCTGGCTAAGCGAGGGAGAATAGTTTTCCTAGATATTCGCTGCTGACCTGGAACAAAGGGCACAGTTTTGATGTCTCTGTTTTATGGATACGCTGGACAAGAGCTAAAGGTGAAAAGGCAATAATAAGAGATTTAAATGGACACAATTAGACTGCAACTTGAGCTGCATGTTTTTTGCAGACACAGGAGCTTACCGTGACAATGTCACAGCAAGCTGCATTTCTTGTGAGCGAAAATGAGGTAAGTTTTTTTTTTTAAAAAGTAAGAAGATGGGGACAGCTTGTAGCTAAGGGAGAAAGCAAGACAATTAGGATGGCGAAGGGAGTGATACGAATGTAGCAAGACAATTACAATTATAAGGGATGAGCAAAACGAATGCAGATGACGAAGGGAAAACAGGCAGATAGACAATCAGGAGGCGTTTTAAAAAACAGAGCAGGAGGGAAAAAGAAGAAGTTTAACGGTTCAATCTGAAACAGCAAATGGCAGAGAGAAATAGGAATAAACAATGAGAAAAGGGCACTTAGGCCGTAAAGCTGAAAACTAAAGTTAAGGGCTACCTTGTCGAAAACCAGACGGAATGGAACTTGTGATAACAGAAGAGGAAGCATGCTGGTCACTTTCCAACGGAGCAGCTGAAGAGCTGAGAAGGTGCATTAGTTCAGCACTCGCTAACACGTTTTCTGACTAAATTCCTAAAGAATATGGAGTTCTACCTGCTAACGCATCACTGCTCAGAAGATCAGTACTCTGGTTAGAAGCAGAGTGCACAGAAGTAACAGGAATGCTAAGGACTGGTCCTGCAGGAGGTAACGGAGTTTGAGGAGTGGGAGCTGGACGTTTTCTGTTAGAAGTGCCGGAGTTTGGCACAGAATCAGAGGCAGAAGGGGGCATGTTTTTTTTCTTTGAAGCATTTGCCTCCCTGCGACGGCGTAAAAGATCATCCTTTTTTTCTTGTGGCATTTGTGCGTAACGACGCGCGCTAGCTGCCCGTTGGCAGCGTAAAAGTTCCTCCTTTCTTTCTGGGGGCATTTCTGCATAACGTTTTCGGCGTTTCGCATTTCTATCCATGATGAGATATGATACGAGACGGGCGAGAGAACTACATAAATGGTTTACAGGCATTTCCAACCGCAGAGTAGGTACATTAGACAGGGAGTAAAACGAAAAGAAGATAACGGGGCATATAAAAAAATGGAGGGAAAAGTAGCAAATAATTGTTCGATAAAAGGAGAAGCACAGAGCATGGATGGATTAGCAAGGATAACGACTGGACTACAGGAAGAATGGTAAGTACCTTTTCCGCTGAAACAAGGGAAAGCAGTAGCAGCTTGTAGCCGGCAAAATCTGGGGGGTCTAAGAGGGACACGGGAAAAAGCAATAAGCATCACAAAAGTGCAAAGTGTAGAAGCAATAACTAAAAAGGAAAAACGAACATGACCAAGAAAGCAAACGATGCATAGAGTGCAGACACAATGTATGAGCACAAAGCCGACACCAAAAAAAAGGAACAGAGGGCGAAAAATGGTGGGTAGCAGCTAAAGTTAAGCCGTGAGCTAAAAAATAAGAGGAAAAAATGCATTGAAAGTGAAAACGATAGAACAAACAGAAGTGTGCAGCAGTAAAAAAAATGCAAGACGAAAAATAATAGCATCGACAGGCAGAACAAAGCTGTAGGCAGGATAAGCAGAAGGAATTGGGGGGAAAAAGTAAAACAAGAGGAAAAAACATAAAGATTAGTACAGGATTAGGGACAGTGAAACTGGAGCAGCACTTACAGCAGATGTAACAGCGAGCAGCAGAAAAATAGCAGGAACACTGATTGAAGAAAGGCGTAGGAGGAAACAGAGGAGAAGAAAAGCGCGAGTAAGAAGAAGTGGAAGCAAGGTACAAAACGAAGTAAAGGGAGAAGAAAAGAAAGTTGAAATGCAAGGGAAAGAAACTGAAATGATTACCTGGCTTCTCTTGCATGCACCAGAACCCGGAAAAGCATGGCCGAAGATGTGCATTTTTTTTGCATGGAGACCATAAAAATTAATGGATTGTTGGCTGCGTATGCTGAGAGGGGAATCCGCCGACCAATGGTAGAGACCAGGAAGGCGTCTGCTTTTAATGGCGCGATTATTAATGGCCTGTTTAGTTGGTATACTAATCCAGCATTTGTATTAGCAGTATAATAAGTAAAAAAAAAACTGTACTAAATATTTATTTGAAAGGAGGAGAGAAAAAGGGAAAAAGCATGGGTAGTATATAAAAAAGAAGCAAATACTGGATAGCGAAATAATACACGGAAAAGAATTGAGAACAAAAAAAAAATAGACTAAATAGAAGATAGGCATATAATATACAATATAATAATACGAGTAAAAAAGTGAAAAATGTTAAATAGAGAATAAGATGAAAATTATTTAGCAAAAGGGAAAAAAGATAGTCAGGTAGTAATAACAACAGAGCAAGTAATATGAAATAGGGGATAAACAACAAGTTTTTTTAAAAATGTACGAAATATTTATTTAAAAATGTACGAAATATTTATTTGAAAGGAGGAGAGAAAAAAACCATGGGTACTATATAAAAAAGAAGCAAATACTGGATACCGAAATAGAATAGGGATAAGAATTTATAACTAAAAATATATAATATATATATATATATATATATATAAAGACTAAATAGAAGATAGGTACATAATAAAAGAAGGGGTAATAAAAACAGCAGGGGTAATAAAAAAAGAAGCAAATAATGGTTAGTAACCAATCTGAATTGAGGGGGAAAAAAATAGAAGATAGATAGTGCATGATGACGGATGACTAATAGTGCATGATGACGGAGGACTAAAAAGGCAGCAACAAACTTTAAAAGAAGAATGGGATGCAAGCCACGTGATTTGCACAGGAATTGGAGGACGAAAGACCAGCAAGAACCAAGCTCCATTCCCACTTTATATAAAGTATTTTATATACAATACTTCCAAAGTTAATAATAATGATAATGATAGCGTTACAAACGGTTAATTCAATTTGCATGGTTCAGCAATAGAGCTAGCCACCATAAGCAAATTTTCTTTTTTGTTTTAGAAAAGAATTGGGGAGAATTTCCCATAATCATGCGATGCAGTAGTTGGATATTATCAAAATTGGAATATTGTTGCCAATGGATTCATGTTTTGAGAAATGGACTTTGGCAATTTTGTCTTCCTATCTCTATGCTCTTTACGGTCTCCTAATTGAGCATTTACATCGATTATGATTAAGTTACCAACTAAGTCTAACATATATGTATATTTATTGTTTAGTCCTTCCAAAAGTCCCACCTTTTTTTTTAATTTTTTCTGCTACATACAGTTCACTCACTTTTGCCTGCCGGTTGCCTTAACTTAGTTGGACTGATAAGGCATTGGACGATGGTCCCCGACCCACACTAAGTTGTTGCGATTTTAGTGGATCTGCCTATATTATGGGAAGAAAATCGGCGAATTGATTGAAATATTGATGCTTCCCAAAATTAGCCGTCAAATGTGGTTCTTGAGCTGGGTGGTATAATTGTATGCCCGTCGCTCCTACATGGCGCGACGGGCAGCCAAATTTTTTTTTTTAAAGTTCTTCTGGCCGTCGCGCCATGTTGGAGCGACGGTCAGAGGTGTCAGAAATTTCTGACCGTCGCTCCAACATGGCGCGACGGTCGGGAATTTATTTTTTTTTTTTAAATCCTCCTCCTTATTTTGAAAAAACAAATTTTCTCAAGCATCTATAACCTTTGACCGTGGCTTTATTGATAGCTTTTTTCACGTGAAACCTTTCCGTGAAACCTGTGTAAGTTGCCATTCGTTCATCATGGTTAGGTTGATGCATGCAATAAACAGACAAATGGACTCGATTATTGATTGTCCTCATTTAGTATGGCCTCTCCTTGTAGACATGTCCCTGCAGGACATCTGCCAGACGTATACAAAATTTATTGGGCAGAAGCCTGCAGCCTTTGACCGCTTGGGACTGCAGCTTTATTTTTTTGGCTTGTTTTGTGTCAGGAACAGGCGTAGACAGCTTTTGTTTTATTTCTCAATGACACTTTAGTCACTTCAACATGGAGCAACGGGCTAGAGAAATGCACAATTCCTTCGCTTATAAATTGTTCTTCAGAGCAACTCCCAATTCCATTTTCATAAGCACAACTTCAGTCGTATCTTTTTTTTTGCTGAGACTTTCGTTTCTCCCTCTTCCCTCTAATCATAAACGGAGCTCCGCATCTCCATTTCTCATGTCGGTAAAGCCTCTGCATTCTGTTCAAGCTTGGGTGTGTGAGGTGAAATAAATATTGTTTGAAGTTACAAACAATATTTGGACGGAGAGAGAGATCCTTGAAACTTAGCTACATTCTGAAGGAATTCTGAAGGAGCTCCTCCAGTGAAGTCTGAAGCTATAATATTTGAACGGAGATAGAGAGCTTGGGATTCGGTGGCGTTTGATTTGAACAGTCGTGTTTGCAAGTCTCGACAGGCGAAATTCTCGCAGAAACTCCATCATTGACTAGGGAAAAACAACAATAATCAAGTAAGTAAAATACTTATCTATTTTTTTAATTATTATTCATAAATATTGTTTACTATAATTTGGAACATATCATTCATGATTATTAATTGTATAATATTGTTTGTTATGTTTTAATGTGAATTCTATTTTTGTGTTATATTATATATTATTTGTGAAATCTAAATATGACATGACATTGTTTATATTTTATTTCGTATTAGTGTTTTTTAATTGACATGGTAAATTAGAGTATTTTTTTTGTTGTAGCATGGTGATTAGTTGAAATTAATGAATGTAGTATTAATGAATTGTATAATACTAGGTATGTGGAAGAATATGTGATAACCCAGTAGAGTAGTTAGTTAGTGATTAGTTTAATTAATTAGTAAGGTAAATTATTTGATTAGATATTAATTAACCATATCACTAATCATCCTATTAAAAAAGGATAAATTTAAGTGTTGTTACCAATTAATATACTTTTAACACATGATTAAAGTTAACAATAAATTAATATAGTTTTATCACGTGATTAATACTTTAAACAATAGGTGCAGACATATGGATATGTTAATAGATGCTATTAATTTTTTTAATATTACATGTATATCGAATTAAAGGTAATTAGTGTAGATATTTTACAAAACTATTTATAGTTACAAATATATCTTAATATTTTAAATTATTTGGAGAGAAATTTTTTATGATTAATTTATCAATAAACTTTTAGACTCCATATTAGTGTTGTAGCATGTTAAATACATGCTGTTGAACTGGTTCGTAATACAAATATATTAATTAGTTTTAAACGTAATTAACTTAACATAAATATGTTAATTAGGGTTGAACTTAACATAGATATATCACTCGACTGCTTACGTAATTTAAATAAAAATACAAAAAGTTGTAAATTCTATGCACTGATTAGGTATAATAATTATGTTAAAATAATATTAAATTATATAATTTACTCCATTTTTATTATATAATTTACTCCATATATTATATTAACGTCTTTAGTAGATTAGGTGAAACATGTCAAGCGGTAATTGTCTGATGATGCAATTCTATTGGGGAGGAAAAATTGTGTATGCTGGCGGGTCAATATCATATGATCCACCGTTGCCCAAAAAGGTCATATTCCTCACAGAAAGGGTGAATTTTGATGGATTGGTGGACATTGTATATAATATGATGGAGTTAAACCGAAATACTCATAAAATTAACTTGATATTTCGGAATTGCATGCAAAATGGTGTGTTCGGTGCCACGCCCTTGGTAGATGATAATGGAGTTGATGGAATGTATTTTTTGAAAGCTAATAGTGGTCATGGGACAGAGATATATATCGAGGTTGAATCAATTCTAAATTTCAAACATGATGATATGCAAAATTTGCATATTACAAGTTTGCATGGTAATCAAGACCCAAGCATATATGGATCGGAACATATGGATGTGGTAGGGACAATTGGCTTATATGAGAGTCAATTGACCCAAGTAGATTGTGAAAATGTTCGATCGGCTCGAAGATCTAGGAGAAAGGGTAATGGACGCCGCATGGAGGCTAATCGTCCCAGTAGTAGTCACCCAGTAATGGACACGGAACCCATTATAAGTTATGGTGTGGACATTGATACGTGTACAGTTAGGGGATTCGGGGAAAATAACGACATTGAATTTGTTGATGTTGATGCTGATGTTGATGTTGACTCCGAACCCGAACCAGATGATGATTCCGATGATGACAACCCTGTGTATGGTTCATTTCCCCATACAGGGGATCATCAGGATCATAATACTCAATGGACCTTTGATGAAGGACCACAACTGCGATATAAAGCCGGTGTTGATGCTGCATTAACGTTTGATCCACTGGATGCATGTGGGGTTGAGAAGCTAAAATTGTGGAATGAACGCACGAAAGAGTTAGAGCTTGGCCAGCTATTTGAAACCAAAGACCATGTAAAGCGAGCAGTTAAATTGTGGTCTATAAAGGAAAATAGGGAGTTTAAAGTCCGTGAAAGCACTCCCACAACTTGGTATGTCAGATGTCGGGCTCGCACCTCTGTACCTTCATGCAATTGGCAACTTAGGGCAACCCTACGGAAATCTCACAAGATGTGGATGATCGTTACACTTGCTGAAAAGCATACATGTGTCCGTGTATGTGGCAACAACGATCATAGGCAACTGAGTGGCGACATAATAGCTGAGCACATTATCCCCCACATAATGAATGGGCCAGTGTATAGGATCAAAGAAATACAAACATCAGTGAAAAAAGAATTTCACGTTGACATTTCATACAAGAAAGCCTGGTATGGCAGGCGTAGGGCTATCGATATTGTTTATGGCGATTGGCCTACGTCCGTTGCACAGCTCCCAACGTATGTCCAGGAATTACAATATACCAATCCGGGTACGGTGGTTGTGTGGGATCATCATCCACTGAGTATTTCGAGCAGTCCGATATTTGACTATATCTTTTGGGCATTTGCTCCTGCCATTGAAGGATTTCGTCATTTAAAACCCGTCATTTGTGTGGATGGTACATTTCTTAAAGGCCCGTACCGTGGAAAGATACTAACTGCTGTTGCTTTCGATGCTGACAATCATTTATTTCCTCTGGCTTTAGCATTAGTAGATGAGGAGAATAATCGCAGTTGGAGTTGGTTCATGAGACTATTGCGTATTCAGGTGTGTGGTGATATTCAAAATATATGCGTAATTTCAGATCGCCACCACGGAATAATTAACGCAATGAGGACGCTCCCAGAATGGAAAGAACCACTAGCAGTTCATCGATTTTGCTTGGTTCATGTGCGGAGCAATTTTACGCGGAAATTCAAGAATCAAAGGTAACATTATTTCTCAACTTGTTTAGGGCTTAATTTTGTTCATAGGAAATGAAATACTTTTAACGCTTTTTATAATCACTAATGCGTAGGCTTAAAGAGCTTGTGTGGGCTGCTGGATCAGCAAATCAACCTCGAAAGTACGAGGAATACATGCAACAAATATTCACATTAAATGCAGAGGCATATGCATGGTTGACAGGAGGTTCAGTTAGACCCGTACAGTGGGCCTTATGCAAAGATGGGGGCTATCGGTGGGGACACACATTTACAAATATGGCCGAATGTTTTAACAACTTAATGAGGGATGCTCGGATGTTGCCGATCACAGCTTGTATTCGGTTTACACTGAATCAGACAGTTGATCTATTTGTCGAGAACCTAAAGATCACAAAGGATCAGGTGTACCCACTCCCAAAAAAAAGTTGGAAAAAATATTTGGCTAATGAAGAAAATGGGCGAGCACACTCCGTTAGAGTGTATGATCCCGTTAGGGGAGTGTTTTGTATTACTACTGCTCATCGACAAAGTCATCGGGGTGGCAACGCTCAAACTGTTGACCTTACAAATCAAACGTGCACGTGTGGAAAATGGAGGGAATTACGATTTCCGTGTTCGCATGTGTTCGCAGCTTGCTTTAGGTCCAGAATTAATCCGATGACTCTTGTGGCGCCGGAATACACATTTTCTGCATACCAGTCTACATTTGCAGGCCATTTTTATCCGCTTAGGGACACAAAATATTGGTCGACAGCAGATTTACGATTGCATATCCTAGATGATCGTTTGAAACAAAAGACTCCGGGGCCTTTGAGAACGGCTAGAATCCGGAATGAGATGGATCGAAGGTGTCCTGATGCTCCACGTCGGTGTAGTAACTGTTTGCAACCTGGACACACTGCACCTAACTGCCCATATTCTGGTTACTTTCATCAATAGAATATTAGGATTAATTTGTCGTGAAATAAACCCACCCATATTTGTGTACTTTCTGAACATTTAAATGAAATGCATTCTTCTGTTATGAATATTAATGTTCTGTTATGTTGTATATGCTATTTTTCTCTTGTTACTTTTTAGTGGCATTTATGTATTTTGGAATATATTTTTAATAATGCACGCTTAATTCGACTAATAATAATTTAGTTGCAGGCAGAATTGTCCATGGAGCATCTGACAAGTGTGCAACCCCCGAGTCAAGGGCCGATTGACCCTTCTATATTATATTTACAGCCACACCACAGGTCTGCTGCTGTATTTCATGGCGCATATTGTGACCTAGATGTCAGAAGATGTGACAAAGAATTTTTTAAACCCTTTATGCATATAGACCCTCGAGTATCTGATTACATCGATAGGGCTGGATTTGGCGGGGTACGTAGAGCCGGTTACGTTCATGTGGATCATGGATTGATTACTGCACTTGTTGAGCGTTGGAGACAAGAGACACACACTTTTCATCTCCCTATTATGGGCGAGGCTACCATCACCTTGCAGGATGTTGAGGTGTTGTGGGGCCTGCGTGTTGATGGCCTTCCTGTTACATTAAATCATATTAGACGGAGTCCCTTACAACGCCAACAAATGGTTTCTGATCTTTTAGGAATTTGGCCAGAGAATAGGCATTTTCGAGATAGCCGACTGAAGATGTCATTCATAAAGGCACGATTACGGGTAGCATTGGAGCCCGATGCCTCTGAGGAGATAGTTCGTCAATATGCTCGGATGTACATACTGATTCTATTGGGAGGTCTACTATTTGCAGATACCACGGGCAATGTTGTTAGTACAAATTGGCTCGATTATGTACAAGACTTGGAGGCCATGGGCGAATACAGTTGGGGAAGTGCGGTGTTGGCCTGTTTATACTCGCGAATGTGTATTGCTTCTCGAGCAGAAACTAAGAGTACTGGTGGGCCTTACTTATTACTACAGGTAAATAAAAATATATTACATACATTATTTTTGCTTAAACACACATCTTATTCACTGAAAATTACCTTGATATTGAGTAGCTTTGGGCGTGGGAGTGAATCCCACTTATTCGTCCTGATATATATCCTCGATATGAGGTTGGAGATTACCCAAGAGGTGGGAGATGGGCAGATGATCGTTTAGATTATGAGCCTCCTGGTCGGCCTGTTGTGTATTATCGAGAGCAGATAGGGTTACTAAGAATGGATCAGGTATGTAATTATTTTGTGGATAATTATTATTTACATTTTTTTGAATTTCTATTCAAAGCAAATGAGGATTGAGTATATCTTTTTCCTGTTCAATCAGTTCATCTGGATGCCATATAGTGGTGACATACTGCCATCTCTACCCGCGTATTGCAGACGGGGAGAGCGTATATGGCGAGCAAAGGTCCCGTTGATATTTTGGCACATAGTTGAGTTTCATTGTCCAGAACGGGTGATGCGTCAGTTCGGCATGTTACAAAAAATTCCTGAAGAAATTGACACTGATCAAAAGGGTTTGCACCAACTTGGTCTAGCTGGTTTTCCTGGAAGAAATTGGGCTCAGTTTCATAGGAGTTACTGCACTTATTGGGATCGACGCTACGAAGCTGAGGTCCCGGGACAGCCTACAGATACATTTAGACCTTCAGAAGAGTATCTCAGATGGTACCACCGTCACACCATCTTGTACATTACCTCTCTTATCCATCAGCAGACGCAGCCCGGGCACATGCTCTACGGGGTATCAGGACAACTTGAATTTCTGGTAATTACTACTCCTACAATTTTTACTCCGTCACTATGTATGTTTTGTGCTATCATTTCTTAGTCAATCTTGTACACTATATTAATTTGTCTATTTTCTTTATATCAGATGGATACCATGCAGCGCATTGGACATCAATCGCATGAAGCCCTCAATGTTGAAGAGCAACGATATGCTCTTGACCCGCGTCTTTTGACGATCATGGATGGTGCATTTGGGTCTATGCAGCACCTTCAACAATACAATCGTATGAAAATTGGTGATTGGGACCCATTTAAGACCCAAACACAGTGTCAGCACGTTCCTTATGAGAGGCCAATTGGACGTGTCCCTCGTCAAGCTCGAGCATCTACCAGTGGAGTTAGACGACATAGGCATGGCTTGCATGATGAGGACAACAACGAGGCAGAGCATCGTGACCCTGAAGTGGACCCTCAAAATTGCACTAGGTCGACCGGTACACATTTTTCTACATCACTACATACACCGGTTTCGACTTTGCCACAGTTTACACCATTCACTCACTTTCCTATTTATGGTACACAATTCACTCCTTCCCCACACGTACCTGCGTTTGGTTCACCATTCACGCCTTCGCCACATATACCTGTATTTGGGTACGATGCCACTACATCTGGGGGTTCCTTAGATGCAGACTTTAGCCAAATAAATGATTTGCTTGGTGCCACGGGAGGTGGTTCTACTACTGTAGATCTTCCGGATTATTGCACTCTTGGTCAGACTATGTTCATGCCTACTCATACCCAACCAATGGGCATGTCAGGACATACTGTTCCAGGAAATTTTAACGACTATCGTTCCAAAGACACTGATGACAGTGATGGGACAGCTGAGTCGACAGGCGAGGATACCCTTGTCTCTGATAACGCAGATGAAGATTATGGCCCATCTACTGCTGTTCCACAAGTTCCTGCTCTAGTTATCGGAGAACGAGTGCAACGTAATCGTCAGAGAAGGCCTGCTACTAGATATTGTTGTCCCCCGACGATATCTCAGGAGAAGGATAAGGGCAAGGCTAAGGGCAAGGCTAAAGGTAAAGGCAAGAAAACTGCGAGGCATTGATATTATTTTGTCTTCGACGATATTTTATATCTCATCCATTTAATTTAATGCATTTCACATGACATTTAATTTAATTTTGTTGTCTACTTTTTCTGTTTAATCCAATCACTTTTAATTTGAATAACGTTAAATATTTTCAAAATAAAGAAGTACAAGTTATTTTATTAAACCCTATAATTGGATAGAAGGGTCCCTATACGATAATACCTACAAAACAAATAAATACTAGTCGTTTTATAGCTATTTTAATAGATTAAATTATTAAAACTAATTATCGTATATCAAATAATGAAACGCAAAAAATTCTTCATTTCTACAAATATGTTATTAATATTTTTATACCATTACATTTTATATGAAAATTCAAATATATAAATAGTAATTCATATTATAATTTTTCATTTTTTTATACAATTACGGTTCTTTTAACATTCTGTGTGCATGATACATAATAAAGTTAAAATTAACAAATCATAATAATATTAAGCAATACTTTCATCCATTACGCAATCACTTCAATTTAAATCATATTATTAAATTATTTTTTAAATTTAACAAATCATAACAGTTACGCATGTTATATAACTTAAACTTGATAAAATGGTAAACATTAATTCTTTAAGAATTCCCTAAATCCTTTAACAAATGGATCAAAATTTTTAAATCTAATCTCCTTTAAAATACTTGTTTTTAAAATTTTGTCAAACTAAATGCATTGTTTTAAAACTTTTCATTTTAAATAATTTTTACAGAAAATTTTTTGAGAAATTTCCAAATGAATTGGACAAAGATACTTGAAAAAAACATTTCTAAATCACTGAGTTGAAGGATTTTTTATTAAAACAAATTCTAAATTATCTGTAACGTAAATCCTAACCCTAACCCTTACCGTAAGTGTAACCCTAACAAAAAATTTTCTTTTTTTACCGAGGAAGAGGATTTAAAAAAAAAAAAAACATTTCTGACCGTCGCGCCACGTTGGACCGACGGTCAGAGGATTTTAAAAAATAAATAAATTCCCGACCGTCGCGCCATGTTGGAGCGACGGTCAGAAATTTCTGACACCTCTGACCGTCGCTCCAACATGGCGCGACGGCCAGAAGAACTTTAAAAAAAAAAATTTGGCTGCCCGTCGCGCCATGTAGGAGCGACGGGCATACAATTATACCACCCAGCTCAAGAACCACATTTGACGGCTAATTTTGGGAAGCATCAATATTTCAATCAATTAGCCAAGAAAATCCTACTTTGCACGCTAGTGGGATTTTTTAATTTGTTTCTACTTTAACAAAAGTATATTGCTTATGGTTGCAGTTGCTATATTTTGTCCCTCTAAATTTACATATTTTCATGCTTCTTGTCCTTACTTTTAGCATTTGGTTGTTATATTTACAATTTTAGAATTGTTAGAAAGAAATTATTTTCTCCCTCCTAAAATGATTAATTTAATTATATATTTTGAATTGGGATCAAAATTTAACAAAAATTTAAAAATAATGGAGTCAAGTGTTTAAACTTCAAGAATATTAAGTGGCATCGTAAACAAACTTGGGCGAAGTTTCCGAAACTATCCCTACTCAGGCTAATAGCCATGTACATTAACTACCTGGGTGAATTATTGGTCATCCTTCTTTGTTCAGGTTTCGTAAATTGGACCCTTTCTTGGTAGATAAAATCCTCCCAGGTTGGGGCTGTCTCTTTCTTTTCCTTCGAATTCAAGTTCAAGTTCTGGAGTTCACTTTGACCACGTCTTGGCCTTAATAATTGAAAACTGCCGTATATGGTAGTATGTAGACTTAGCTATCAAGATTTACAATATCATTTCGTTTGAGCCAAAAAAGTTCATTCTCCATAATTTTCATCAACATTACTTGCAGCAAAATCGCTTCTGCAGGACACAATTGCTAAGGTCCTTTTTCCAACAATCACAACAATGTCAGATTACATTCCGTACCATTTGCTTGCCCATGTGCTTTTGGGATTACCGTTTGATTCCCTGCTACGATCCAGGGGCGTTTCAAAATCATGGCGTGCTTTAGTTGATAGCTCAGAATTCATCAAAATGCATCTCCACAGAGCCCAGCAAGAAGCAAATTCCTCCAATGGGATCAAAATTATTGCCCTGAACCAAAACACCTTTTACACTTTAGATTTGGATCTTGAAGCTCATAGCTCTAGTACTAGTGCCAGCGCCAAACAGGTCAACTGCCCTTCGGATTACTCTGGCAATGAAGTTCGTTTGATAGGATCTTGCAATAGCCTCCTTTGTTTGAAGTATCCTTACAGACGTGAGATTGTTTTGTGGAATCCATGGATTCAAAAGTCTTGGAAATTACCCTCTTTCCCAGTTGAATATTCCATGTATGGTCGAGCTCCTTTTCTTCTCGGGTTCGGGTATGACCGCGTGAATGATGACTACAAAGTGCTGAACAGGATTAGCTCTACAAGTCTATTTGATACAGATCAATCGAGATGGTGTGATGAAGTCTTTGTTTATAGTTTGAAGATGAACACATGGAGAAGGACGGAACGTTTTCTGTTTAAGGTGTCTGACAATGACTGCTATTGTACTGCAGATTGTATCCTTGCTAACGGTGCATTACATTGGTTCATGAAGGAAAGGAGATCGAATGGTGTCAGCTACATCGTTTCCTTTGATCTTAGCAGTGAAGAATTCCGGAAAATGTCTTGCCCAAGGTATCCTGAAAATTATGTTCACCAGAACCTTAGGGTCTTGAATGGATGCCTTTGTCTTGTGCCCTATTACAAAGTAGATGGAAGATATGCTGCTGATTTATGGGTAATGGAAGAATATGGAGTGGACAAATCTTGGGCCAAGTTAACTTCTGTTACAATGCCTTTAGGCTCGAAATTTCGGAGCTTAACACCTCTAGCTCTGTCAAAGAACAAGAGGCGGTTGCTTTTGCAGATTGACGGAGAAAAGCTTGTTCTTCATGATCTTGAAACAAAATGTACTACTGATTTAGCCATTAGAGGTAATGCAAATTTGTTTCAATCATCATGTACCTGTATTGCGAGCCTTGTTAGGCCTTTTGGAACGTACTGATTAGATTTTTAGAATGAGCTGTTTTTGTTGCTTTCACGCACAACGTATTCTCAGTTGAAGGCGGTCTTATTGATGAAAGCTGTGGTTTCTAAAACAACAAAAGCTGTGTTTAGATTGTATTGTTCCATTTAGCAACCTATAAGTTTGATGTTCAAAATCTTTCAACAAATCTTGATGCTTCATAACAGTTGTGCTCACAAGATTCACGAGATTTACTTTTTCTTACAAAATTGTGCAAGTCTATATTCCTGTTTGATGTGAACATAAGATCCGTAGGTCATGGTCAGATCATGCAAGAGGTTGATTTGTTGACGATTCACCAGCAGTGATCCCTTCCTTGGTGGTCCTTAAGTTTGGTATGTTTATTTAGTTTATGTTGTCATTTGTCTATTATAATTAATTCCAACCGTGTATTAGTTGGAGTTAATATTGAATTGTTAGTTTCATGCTGTAAATAGCAAGGTCATGTTGACCATAGTTATAGCTGAACCAGAGTTATGTATCTTAGTAGCCGATTTAGGATTTAGAAACTAGCTAATTGTTTCTTAGTTTGATTAGAATTTTTGAGTCTTGTAAAAGCTATAAATAAGCCTTAAGTCCAACGTTTTAGGTAGTGAATGATGAATTAAGAAAATTCTAGGAAACACTTCGTGTTTCGTGAATCTCTTGTTCAAGATCTCCAAACTTGAATACTTAAAAGGATTCTTGGATGTTCAATTGATTTATCAATCTAGAAATACACTAGATTGTGGAATCATTCTACTCTTCTAATACAGTCTTGAGCTATTCTTGATCGTTTAAAATCCGTTGTTTCAAACTTTGATACCATATTCTGGATCCTTGGGCTTTTTTCTTACGAGTTTCGTCACAAAATTGGCGACGCTCGCATTAGTTAGTACCAGAGCTAGTTGAAGGTATCGAATTATATCCTTGTTCTTGTGTCAATTTTTGTTTCTTGTTCAAGTTATATCCTAGGGTTTTTCATTTTGTTTTAGAGTCACAAAAAAATGTACTGTTTATTGTTCCTATAGCATAACTCTCCATTGTTACTGTATCGATCACTGTTCATCCAAAAAAATTTCCATATTTTTTGTTTGTTTTAACCTTGCTGTTTGCATCTTGTTGTCGTTGTTGAGTCCCAAATTGTGTCTTGTCTTGTGTTTTTCCTTCATGCATCTTGTCTTGTTGCTTTGTCAAATCTATGTGAGTCTATCTTGTTGAAGTCGCTAAGGTTTTTTGATGTTATTCCTGCTGCCGCGTTTCGTCCTTGCTATCCGAATTGTTATTTCCCTTGTTCGTGTTTTGTCTTGAATTGTGTCTTGGAGTCTTGTGTCAACACAAAAGCAAAAACAACCAAAAATAAGTGCTGTTCCTTGAGTTTTGTTGACAATCCGTGGCTATTTCTTTGTCTTGTTGAGTAATCCGTGGGTTGTTCCTTGTGTTTTGAGTCATTCGTGGCTGGTTGCTTCTTAATTCTTGCAAGTACTTGAAGTTCTTGAATTTCTGAACAAAAATCTTGAATTTCTTGAACTTTCTTGAATACTTTCTCGAAAATCTTGGGGTTCTTGAATCATACAATTGGGTTTCTTGAAATTCTTGAGTCAAAGTGTCCAAATCTTGAAATTCTTGGAATCTCTAGTTCATTGTCTTGAACTTGTTTGCGGCCGATCTTGTTTCTTGAGTTGGTGAACCGAACTGAAAAACAAAAGGAAATAAGCTAGTTTGTTTCAATCATCATGAACATGTATTGCAAACCTAGTTAGGCCTTCAGGAACTGATTAGATTTTCCGAATGAGCTGTTTTCATTGATTTTATGCACAATGTATTCTTAGTTGAAGATTTTGTTGCTAATGAAAACACCTGTTTCTAACCCATACTTCCATTTAGCAACCTATAAGTTTGATGTTCAAAATTTTTCAACAAATCTTGATGTTTTATAACAGTTGTGCTCACAAGATTCACGAGTACTTTTGCTGACAAAATTGTACAAGTCTACATTCCGGTTATTTAGACTGTAATAAGAGAATCTCAAAAAATACGGAAAAGTGAAGTTTGTCAAGTATATATTTGAACCTGCTGGAAAGAATCTAAAGAGCATATTCTTTATTTTTACTGTGAACGTCCTGAGAATTTGCGGTCCTTCCTTAGGAAATAAGCTGTAAAAAATTTAATGAATTGAAGAGGTTGTTGGGAACGCATAAATTGTAAAAAAAAAAAAAAAAAAAAAAAATTAATTGTAAACCTTAAGGAACACGAGGAAAGGATCCACCACATGGGTATGGAAGAAAAGTAGCAGAAAATCAACAATTAAGACCTCCCCAAGTTGAGAAGAAATCAACAATTAAGACCTCCCCAAGTTGAGAAGAAGGTAAGTAATGTTTATTAAATTTGGATAAAGACCATGTTTATGTTTTTTAAATTTGCATAAGACCTCCCCATGTTCATGCTTTTTTTTAAATAATTAGATAAATTATCAATGTCAGAGGAAAATGTTGTCTTTGGTTCTTGGATTACGCGTCGGGATATGCACCTCCTTGTTTGATTAATTTTGACGAACTGTAAAATAGTCACTTTCTAGGCAACTAATTATTTGCTCAATCATTTTCACGAAATTTTGGGTCACTATTTGACTATTTGTTCCGTTGTGGACATGGATTTTGCGTCATAATAATATTTTAAATGTTTATATAGGAAAGTGACAGAAAATGAAAACCTTGTAAGGACATAACTTTCATATATGTAAATATGGAAGAAAGAATCGAAAGAAATTATAAGGGAGCAAGAATTGGAAGAAATTAACCAACCAAACTGTGATGAAATAAAGTGTTGGAAATGTCTATGCCATAGTGGTATGCTATTCTATTTCTTTTATTTACTTCAAGAGTACAAGATGAAAAAAATGATAGTGGTTTTTTTGTAGGGATGATTGTGAATATATTAGGGGTATGAAACGAAATAGTAAACAGACATGCAAAGATTAGATTTTCAGTTTTGTGTCGGGATGAAATAGTAAACAGCTTTCCTCTGCTGACGAGTTTTATTGTGACTTTGTGAGTAAGGCAGTGGGAGAAAATGGTGGATGATCAACACAACACATAAGCCTTCTTTTAGACTTTAAATCCTATTATTGATTCCGTAGCCGGGCCCAGCTCAATGTGTTTTTCTTACTACTCCATTGTTTTTTCTTTGGAAGGACTAATTTCAAAGATTTAATTTAATTATCAAATTTTCAAAGGGAAATGATGTGGGCAGAGTATGCATACAACGATAAATCTCAATTCACAATCAAGTTTTAAATTTATAATTTTTTAAACTATTTCACACGTAATTTTTCGTAAATATACGGGTCATGAATGAATATAGGGTAATTAGGGTCAAATCCACAAGAAAAATAGACAACTACTGGCACTATTAAAGTTTCTCTATTATTTAGACTATCAACAAATTAAAATAAATAAATCTAAGGTACTAACGGGCAGAAAAATACAAATGAAAGCTACTCCGATAATGAAATCCTTATCTACTCATGCTAGTGCAACTTCTCAACTAATTGAATAATAAAATCTCGACTAAACTATGGCGTAATTTCTTTATATACGTGATACCCACTTTTGTCGGTGTACCAACTATACCTATAGTTAAACCATATCTACTTTCACGGTTATAAACTTAGCTATAAACTCATTTACTTCTATGAAATTACTAAAAACAAGCCACAAAAGTGCACCTCTACTTTCTTGAGTGTACTCTCTAGGTTTAACACTTCCATGAACTAGTGTCAAATTTCAATTTTCATTGTAAATCTAACACCTTGAGATTATTACAATTAATCATGATTATGAGAGCAAAAGTGCTAAATAACTTAATCAAAATAATAGCCCAAAATAATTAAGAAGGCAACACATAGCAATCATAGATAATTCATCCAAATACCCAATGCATAAACTTTAAAACCACAACAGCAACATTATATCCAAACTAATAAATTCACTAAACATCAAAGTAAATACAAGATAAAGAATTTGGGGAAGAGGATAAACCTTGTCACTAAAGCCTCTCATAGTGCCATTTCTTCATCCCAATCTTTTTCCTTGCTCAACTTTTACAAGAATGGATATATAACACAAGATCTAAACTATTCCTATAAACTAATGGAAATGAAGAAAAAAGTTATGAGTGTTGTGGGTTTGTGTCTTGCCTCAAAGGGCAATAAACAATCCTTTTTATTTCTTCTTTTTGCTCCAAAATTCTCTCCCTCTTTAAAACTAACTAGAACTAAAAACTTCTCCTAAGACTAAAAGCTCCTCTATTTATAAATCTTCAAATCTCATGAATCTTTCACAACAAAGTCTCTTTTGTCTTGAAGAGCCAAAAAAGTGAAATGAAATGATACAAAGTTGACAAAAATTAACAAAATTGATGTCTTAGCCCCAAAAAATAGCTGCCAAAATGTCACAATCACTGCAGAAAAGAAGGATGAAAAGCTGGTTGCAAGTTACGCAACTTGCAAATTTTTTCCGTTCAAGTATTTAATGCAGTATCCAAAGTGAATTTCAGTATCCAGTGCCGTATACTGCTAAACACTCTTTTTCGGAAAACTCTCGAATGAGTATCTAACGCGATTATTCTGTTTACTCTCTTAATCCAACGTCGTATACTGTTCAACACCTTTTATCTTGCAAAACCTTTTAGTGGGTATCCGGTTGGTATCTGACTTGAAATTCACTGTCTAGCCTCGTATACTCTTATCCAATCCGGTAATAACATTTTGTAAATGACCCTAGATTGTTCTCACTCCTTCCATCCTACAAAAAATGATAAACTTTAACAAGTAAAATGAGATGAATTCACAAGCCTTCTCAAAGTTATTCAAGAGTAACAGTATCAAATATTGTCAAAATGGTCACTCATATTGTCTTAAGAGCTAAAAATTAATACAAATGAACTAAAATATGCAAAAATTATTCGGTAAAATGGACACTTATCAGGGAAAGAGTAAGAAGTGACATGTATTACATTCATCATAGATTTAATTTAATTATCAATTTTGTGAAAGAAGTAAAGTTTAAAAATGGCATGCTAATATTATTGTACTCGTCACCTATTTATATGAATTTGATATCACGTGAAGTTGGAGTACTAAGCCTTACTGTACGGAAATGAAATATATTAAAAGGGATGTCAATGTTGAATACAAATTCTAGCAGGACGTGAATGGTATATAATCATGTGAATCTTTTGTTTTGTAGAATCAAAATGGATGACAGCGGAGGCATGTATGGAAAACAATAAATATTGAATTGTAATGGTTACAAAACATGTGTTAACAAACTACAACTTCTTGTGCCAGTTGCAGAGCTTTAAAGAGAAAACACAAGTGAAAACGTGGGTCAGGTTATGTTTTAGACCCACCTCGATCTGACCCACATTTTCAATGCTCTATTGCAGGTTTGAAACTTCGGACATGATTTTGGAAATTGCTTTATTTTTGTATCAAATTGAGTTACGAATCTCTTAATGATGGAAGCTAAATTAACTTTTGCACAACATGAAAATTATAGTCCTTTAAATATCTCCGTTTGGATTAGCTGTTTTTGGGTTTGTTTTTCAAAAACACCACTGTAGCATTTTGAATCTGAAAAACAAGTCCGTTTGGATTAGTTGTTTTTTGGGTTGTTTTTCAAAAACTATATGAAAAACTTTTACTGTAGATTTTTTTGGATTATTTTTAGAGGTATTTTGGAAACATATTTTTGAGTATTTTTAGAATATTATAATTTTTATATTTTTATATAAATATACATTTATGCATTTATAATCCATTTATATTTACAAATGTATAGATGTATATTATTATAAATGAATAAATTATAAATGAATATTATATAAATGTATAAATTATAAATTATAAATTTTATATTTTTATATAAATATGCATTTATGCATTTATAATACATTTATAGATATTTATAAATAAATATATTTATATATTCATATAAAAATATATAAATGTATTATATTATATATAATACATAATATAAATATATTTATAAATGTATAACTGTATATTATTATAAATGTATAAATGAATATTATAAATATATTATAAATTATAAGTGTATATTATTATAAATTTATAAATTATAAATGAATATTATAAATGTATAAATTAATATATTATAAATATATATTAATATTATGTAGAAATGTATTTATATAATTAATATAAATGTATATATGTATTGATATTATGTATAAATGTAAAATTAATATTATGTATATTAATATAAATGTATAAATGTATTAATATATATAATACATAATATAAATGTATATTTAAATGTATAAGTGTATATTATTAAAAATGTATAAATTATAAATGAATATTATATAAATGTATAAATTAATAAATTATAAATATATATTAATATTATGTAGAAATGTATTAATATAATTAATATAAATGTATACATGTATTAATATTATGTATAAATGTAAAATTAATATTATGTATATTAATATAAATGTATAAATGTATTATATTATATATTATACATAATATAAATGTATATTATAAATAAACATAAATATTTATATATTATGTATAAATGTATAATATATTATACATTATATTATATATAATTTATATAACATATAATATTTATGTAAATATATTATAAATATATAAAAATATATTATAATTGAAATAAAATATTTATAATATGTATGTATAAATATATAATATTAGAAATGTATAATATATATAATATACATTATTATTAATATAATTTATGTATAATATACATAATTGAAATATACATATTAATATATATTATAAAACAAAATTGAATAAATATATTTATAAATTTATATATAAATAAATGTATTTATATAAATATATAATATTTATTTCAATTGATATAATATATATAATATTATACATAATTGAAATAAATATATTTATATTAATATAATATATATATAATATACATAATTGAAATATACATATTAAAATACATAATTGAAATATACATATTAAAATATAATTGAAATATACATATTAAAATACATAATTAAAATATACAAATTGAAATATACTTATTAAAATATACAAATTAAATATACATAATTGAAATATATTTGGAGTTGTTTTTGATATATTGTTTGGATATGGGTGTTTTTGAAGTTGTTTTTGAAATACACATTACTGTAGCATTTGGAATGTGAAAAACAGTTTTTCAAAAACAGGTGCAAAAACACTCAATCCAAACGCAGCCAGGTCTTTGAAAAACAAGAGAAAATGGGTTCGACAGTCAGTTGAAGAAAGGGAAGGCAAAGTTTCGATTAACTCAAACCTAAGGCACCCTTTCAACCTAGTCTAAGCTAGTTGCGAGGTTTAGTCAAAATTTTCCTAATCTAACCCTTAATTTTATCACATTTGGATGTTTCCTACATGGATGCAAATCTAAATTTATAAAATATCGAAAGGGACAAAATATCCATTCAAGGGTTTAATTGATACCAATCGCATTGATTGCGAAGGCCAAAATAATTTCTCGAAGGGATCATGAATAAGCAAATGATGAAATTAAAAGAAAAGAAAGTTAAATTATATATATAAGTATAAGTGACCAAAGAATAGGAATGCGACATAATGGGTACGGGAGACAAAAAACTCGTGACATAATTTTTTTATACAGGGATCGATGGGGTATTTAAACTAAAGAATTAAAATCACCTATATCCATGTTTAAAGAATATTCTCCTAATATGAACAAGCTAACTAACTTATTATACAATTTCTTAAATGAGATGCAATTCTAAATGATATGATTAACATATATAAAGGATAGGGGATAATATAATAGGGAATATCATGCAAATGAGAAAAGATTCTAAAAATGAAATATGCATGAAAATATAATGAATATCACACAAAGATGAATCTAACGCACGAACGATCTAAGGGTCTAACATTGGACTAGCCCATTTCTAAACATTCTTACTAGCGTTGGACTAACAAGTAAACGAAAGAAGAAGCCACAACTAGCGTTGGACTAGTGTGATGACGGCATGCATTCTTAATACATAGTAAGATAAACAAGGCATAATTAAAACAAATAAACACATAAGAGCATGTAGCACGTAACATGTAAGTATAATATCGAAATGCAAAAATCCTAAGAAAAGCGGAAAAATCACATAACACATAAGCCACATAAATACGCAAAATTTTATCTATTACAGTGGGGAATCTAACTATAATCTAAAATGGGGAAATAAAGAAAATCCTATCTACCCTATCGATTACAACTGGGGACCTAACTACAATTCTAAAAGGGGAAAATATAATAAAACAAATCTAATTATCCTATCTATTACATTTTTGAGGTATTTAAATGCCTCTCAAATAATTATAAAAATTAACTAAATAAATATAAGAAAATCTGGATGAACATTTAAACCAAATAAATAAAGCATATAAAAATATATAAACACATGAGAACACGTAGGAGTACATAAGAGCATGTAATTGACATTAAAATAATAATAATAGGGGTACCTCCCTTTTAAAGTGGTGACCAAATAGGGTCGAATTACCCTATTTATATTCAAAATGAACAAAAGAATCATGACACCAATTTAATTGAAAAACAATAATAATGATAGAAATACTAAATTCACCTTAAACATGTCAAACATAAAGGAATTTAAGAACATCTAAAAATTTCAAGTTAAATATACTCAAAAGTAACATAATTAACTATTTAAGAAAAGAAATAATCATAATAAAGAGAGTCAAAATTCACTAGGGATTAAATTACAAAAATTTAAAAACTTTTGGGGCTAAAATATAATTTTTCCAAAGTTTAGGGGTCAAAATTAAATAAAAATAAAGTTCAGGAACCAAAGTTCAATTAATTTAAGGACCTAAGTGAAGGAGATTTAAAATGTCCTAGGCCACAGTCAAACTACTCTAAAGATCAGGGGTTAAAGTGCAAATTTCGTTTATGATATTCTTAAGAAAACAAGCCACGTGACCATCCTCTATTTCTTCTTTGGGACAAGGCCATCTGGCCCAATCGAAAGTCCAGGCTAAAATACACAGGCCAGCCCCTTTTTTTTATCGCTCAAGCCCAACCAAAATTAAAGAGATGACCCATCAAAAAATAAACCTTAGCCCAATTCCTTTTTTCTTTCTTTTCTTTTCTTTCTTTTTCCTTCTCTTCTTCTTTTTCTTTTTTCTTCTCCTTCCACTTCGGCAAGCTGAAGCTTACTTCAGTTGGCGGCCATGGTGGCCACCGGGGGCGGCGGCACCCCGGTGACCTCTCCGGTTACCAAATTTCACCAAAATACACCCTCTCACTCGATTCTTCGCGTAGATTCCATTTTTGGGTTTAGTTTTTACAAAAAATGAACCAAAAGTGGCCAAAAAACCAAGAAATCAGTCCAGTTTTTATTCTTTTAAAACCCTTAAACCTTCACCAAAAATCATAAAAATTATGCCAAAACCCTCCTTATAACCTCTACATTACAACTATAATCTTAGTTTGACAAGTAAACAACAACAAAATGATGCATTAAGTCAAAACAGCCCCAAAAATGAAGAAAATTATTTTAATGCTTATAAGGCTCAAAAACTCCAAAATTTTGGATAACTAAGCATTTGTAGGCTTTGTACTAGCTGATGGTCATCCATTTTAGCAAAACATACACACCAAATTCACTCCTTTAATTCGTTTTTCATTTAGACATTTTTTCAAACATTTGGCATACATTTACAAAAATTATTTCCTTTTCCTTAATCCAGCTCAAGTCATTTCCCAAATTTTCACCAATACAACACCAACAAAAACCAGCAAAATAAAGCAACAAAAAAGTAATCACATATACATTCAATCTAGTTAATTGAAAAAAAAGAAAGCTGGAAAAAAGGGATAGAAATACCTCAATGAAGAGTTTGGTCCCTT
Organism: Coffea eugenioides; assembly: GCF_003713205.1. Taxonomy (NCBI): domain Eukaryota; kingdom Viridiplantae; phylum Streptophyta; class Magnoliopsida; order Gentianales; family Rubiaceae; genus Coffea; species Coffea eugenioides. Next base: position 127,634 of record NC_040045.1, read on the forward strand.
GGCCAAAGTTTTTGATGAAATTGTCAAGCTCCAATAGCCTAACCGATCGCTGCCTCCCTTGTGTTGTGTGCTGTGAGAACCCAAAAAAAAAATAATCACATTTTCTCAGCATTATTCTATTTCTTTGCCTACATTTTATACTTTCCTTGGAAATTTAAATTTTCTATGCATTTTTATAAGTAAGTACAGTTTTAAAATCATATGAGTTAGTGTATGTTAATTTGAAGTGCGTTATAGACGAGGGACCTGCAAGTGCGATATAATTTTGGTGACTAAGTGATTTTTGTGCTAAGTGTTATTATTTTACAAGGTGCTAGGAAATGATTAGAGGTTAGCCAGATACATGAATCATTGGGAGTGAGAAGATAAGTTTAAAACATTCAAGGTGCCACGTGTCGCAAACCGGTTGGAGGATGGCTTTTGACTTACTATTCATCACCTTTACTAAACCAATTTTTGACCAATTTTCTCTCATATTTCCTTGTCTTGGCCGGCTGCTCTTGAGGAGAAAACAAAAGGAAGAGCTCTTCAATTTTAGCTTCCAAACTTGCTCAAATCTTGTGATCTAGCCAACCAAACTTGAATCTACTCCATACAAGTGACCATTAGGAAAGCTTAAAGGTGTTGGTGGATTAATTTTGGAGGAGGAAGAACTAAACTACCATCTTTCTTGAAGTGTCAAGGTACCTTGCTTGGAAACTTTCTCTTTGTTCTTGCTAATGTCAAATTAGTGGCTTTAGTGGCTAAATATGTTGATTTGTAGTAGGTTTTATGGTTGAAAGTGGAGTTTTGATGGATTTTTGATTTATTAGTGATTTTTCTATTTTTATATCATAATTATTGTTTATTCATGGATTGATGGCTTGTTATGGTGTAAAATGGAGTTGGTATATGTTGGATATGATAGGTTGCGGAAAATTTCTGGTTTGGTGCGGAAATTCCAGTTTAGGGTTTCATCTTACCCTGTTCTGGCCGGTTCTGTTCGGCCATGATGGAGGCCGAATCAGGCTTAGGTTAAAACATAAAAGTTGTAGCAAATGGTGTTAACTACCTGCCTACAAAATTTCAGCTCGATTCAATCACTGTAGCATATGAAATGATGGAAATACCCTTGACTAGCGAACAGATTTCTGTTTTCGTGGAGATTTCCATTTTCGACCATGAAAATGCATGATTTGGCTTTGGAGGTCTTCATAAGAAATATAGGTATATGTCTTGGCTTCGAAACGCCGTAAGATTCATTTCCATCCGATAAGTATAGCTTCGGTTGTGGTTGTTATGCCGAAAGGTGTTTTATCGCCTATGATTTGTATGTGAAATTGTATTTGATTTGGGATGAGATTTGGTCTTTGATTGTAGGATGGAAAGTGAAGAAATTAGGGGGAAATGCTGTCCGTTTATTTTCTTGTAATTTGAGTGAGTTAGAGTGGATTTGGAAATGTGATTTTGTGTCAAGTTGGACGCACTTCATTGAGAACTACATCGGTTCTCTCGAAGGGTGTTCAAGGAGCTACATTTCTATTTGAACTTATATATTTTCGCTTGGTGAATATCATGACCATTTTACCATTTTAAAACATGACACCTCTTCAGTTTGAAACTCCAAATGTTTACTTGCTCTTTACCAAAATAAAGAGATATGAATTAGGGTTTTCTCGGCCACGAGAAAACTACTTTCAAGTGAGGTTTTAAGTGTGAAATTAAGGTATTTTTGTCCTCTTTTTCACATGATTTTTATCAAGACATTTGCTATATAATATCTACTTGAATATATGTTGATTTTGAGCCACATAAACGATTCCAAAAAACATTTCTTTAGCCTATTCCAATTTGTTTTTGGTCCAAGTGTTTCCCGTTGGAATTTTCTACAACCCTTTTGAGTTTAGTTTTGTTTTGATTTGTGAAACCCTTAGTTATTTCTGTCCTCACATCCAAATGTTTCTTTCACTTTCAAAGTCATCTTTATACGTTTACTCGTAATTAGTCAGATTTTATTCGATTTCACCTAATTGTTTTGCTAAATGAACTGTAATATTCTCTCTTGCCTAATCTTAGGTTTCATCGGTGACTAAGGGTATTATCCGGAGGGATATTTTGGACGTTATTTTGCGTAAATAGGTGAGTATTCCTTGTTTGTTATATTTTCATTGACTATGTGGCTTGTTCATGATTATATGACTTGTTATGAATGAATGATAACATGTTAAATGTTTTCAATAATTGCTTAAAATGAGTTTTCTAGGCGAATGTGTACTTTATCGCACTCGACCTAAATGAATGTGAAATTTTCAATGATTGACTGATTATATGTGCATGAATGTAAGCATCTTGGCTGAATTGGGCCCTACCCTTCGTTACTGATCGACTCGAGTCAGAAGCGGACTCGATCGGGCGATTGAGTGACCCTAGGTGAACGTTTGGTATACTCAAGTATTACCTTGTAGTCTGGTGGTGCCTGGCCAACGTCCAGGAGGGGGTGAAATGAAATGAATGAATGAATGTCAATGTAAATGAAGGGTTTTACTTATCAAAATGCATTTTCAAACGATTGGAGGAATAAGGAAATGAAAGGAGAATGAATGAATGGCTCCATGTGAGCATGTATCCTTTTAATGAATGTTATTATTGCTTTATATTGTCATGTTTCTTGAATTACTTGCTATCTATGCTTAATGTATTGAACCCATTGTTTGTTTATGTGTTTGGAACCTCACTGAGCTTTTAGCTCATTCGGTTAGTTTTGTTTTTCTTAATAGGGGATGCGAGCAAGGACGAGAGCTCTGTATAGACTAACTTAGTCTAGTTCTTTGGATTCTTTTGTAATGGTTCTCGCCCTAGCACTTGGCAAGGGTTGGATGTATGAGGAATTGGGAACCTTTGTATATTTGAATTTTGTAATTCCTTCGGAGATAGGAATATATATAAGTTTATGTTTTAAGTTTGGGATTGTTATTCACTTGTTTTGTAAATTTTATCTTCAATTCCTTGAGGTGAATGATTGAGTCCCGGCAAGAGTTGGGCAGGCGGTCCGCTGAACCCTTTGGTTCGCCTTAGGATAAGGTGAGGTTGTCACATGTGCAAATGTGTTGGAAAAATATTGGGAGAGAGGAGAGCCGAGGGTGAGAGTGAGAGTTTTTCCTTTTTTTTGTCTTTTTTTTCATTTGAGAGACAAGAAAGAGCCGAGAGAGAGTTATTTCTTGCTTATGTGTGGGTGTCCAAGAAATGTTGTGAGCTGAAAGAGAGAAAAACCAAAATGGCCGAGAGAGAGTCTTGAGAGGAGAAAATTGAGGAGCTTCTTTTTTTTGTGTCTTGTCCGATGGTGAGCAAAAGAAAAGGCCGAGAGTGAGCTAAGAGAGTGGAGAGTGCTTTTTTTTGTTGTTGTTCCTCCCTGTCTTGTGAGGGAGAGAGCCGAGAGATGTCTTTGGAGCCAAAAAGGTGGAGTGTTTGGTTTTGTTGAGAGCAAAAGAAAAGGCCGAGAGAGTGTCCCCCTTTTTTTCTTCCTTCTGTTTCTTCTTTTCTGTTTCTTTCCGCTGCCCCAGTCCGAGAGAGGGAGAGAGGGAGAGAGTGAGGAGTAAGAGTGGAGTGTTTTTCTTTTTTTGGCTTGCTTGTCCAAAGCAAAAGAAAAGGCCGAGAGATGTATGTTGAGCCCAAAAAGTGGAGTTTGTGTGTTAAGTTCACCAAAATGATGATTTTCTCCACCTAATGAAAAGAAAGGTACATGGGCTAAAATGATGAATTTTTTACCAAAAATGAGAAGAAATATTAATAAGGATGGAGTGTAGAAATAGGTTAATAGTGATTTTGGTAAAACAAAATGATTAGAATGATTTTGATTTCTTGATTTTCTTCTTTTTTTTCATTTTTTTCTTTTCCTAAAACAAACCTGCAAAAATGAGAAAATTACGCATTAAAATGTAAAAAAATAAATAACTTATCAAATAGATCAAAATTCAAGAAAATATTAAAAATTGACAAAAATTTGGTCTCTACACCTTGCCCCTCTTTGTCTAGAATTTCGAAGAAACTCAAGACAAAGACGTAGACGCCAAATTGTTTACTTGTCTCTTCTAACTGCACCTGAGCTAAAATAACAAACCAACACTTGACTATAATTATTGGGCAATAATGTTGCAAAACACATGACCGAACTCATGTAGAGTTGCCCACGTATCCCACCATGGGAATCAGGTCAAACGTAGTTCGAATACGAGTGAACCACAATGAAACAAGTAATACTTATAATTCAAATTGTAGTCAAAATACCAGAACATGTCAGGACAACCAATCTTTTCTTCTTTGCTGCTTGATTGTATTTTACATTATTTTATCATACTGCATATCATGTCACTTGAAATCACTTGAAATCATCAAGAATCATCTGAATAACTTCTCATTTCATTTCAATTGATGATTGAATCATTAAAACCTATAAGAATATGAAGTTTTTACCACTTTATCCATAGAAATGCAACTTTTGTTACATAAACTACAAAATGCAAAATATGCTAGAAACCTTGTTATTTACCTTTAAAAATAACTAAAACACACCAAAAATTAATTAATAAAATACATTAAAAACATGCAAAGTATATACTTATCAATAAGACTATGAATCTCTCCTTGAAAAAAACTAATTTATTGGAACTTCAATTTGATAGAAGACAATATTTTGGTGTCCATGGTTTACATTTGTATGTTACATTATCGTTAGTTATTACTTATTGCCTCCACAAACCCCCTCCCATCCTGGGCATATTTTTTTATTTATTCAGATTTCTTTCTAGATCACATTAAAAACATGCAAAGTATATACTTATCAATAAGACTATGAATCTCTCCTTGAAAAAAACTAATTTATTGGAACTTCAATTTGATAGAAGACAATATTTTGGTGTCCATGGTTTACATTTGTATGTTACATTATCGTTAGTTATTACTTATTGCCTCCACAAACCCCCTCCCATCCTGGGCATATTTTTTTATTTATTCAGATTTCTTTCTAGATCTTAGTGTCCGTTTGGATGGTGAGTATTTGAGGTATTTGTATAAAATTTTATTGTAATTTATTGTAAAAATTTTAGGAAAAATTTGTGTATTTTAAGGTTTGGAGAAAAAAAATTCTTTTTCTTTAACTTTTTTCCTTTCTTCTTCTCTTTTCCTACACTACCGTTGCTCTTCCTTCTTCCTCCCATCCCACCGCCAGCTGCTATGCCACCACCTTACCCTTCCCTTCCCTCCCCTCCCCCCTCTCTCACTCTCTCTCTCTCTCTCCCATACTCCTCCTCCCTCTCCCTTCATCTCTACCTCCCTTCCGAATCTCCTAAGAGAGAAAATAAGGAGGGGGAAAAGATGAAGAAGGGAAAGAAAGGAAAAATTTTGTGTATTTTTGGATATGTTAAGATGTGTATATTAAAAACTGTGGAGGTGTTTTTAAAGGATTATTATAGATGAAATTGTAAAACATTTGTTTATTAAAAACTAGGTAAATAAACACAACAACCAAACAGACCCTTTAATATATTCAAAATTGCAACTGCACCATAGCTTTGCCCAACCCTCCCCAAAGCTCACAAAGAAAAAAAAGAGAGAGTCATCCCAATTCTTTGTTTCTAGGTCCTTGTTTTTGGTCCTATGGAAGGCCACAAGCCCTTACATACTAACCATTCGAGGCATCGCTACCCCTGTTACATCATCTGTCAAACAACTTTGAATACTGCTAGGCGGCTCATTAAATACTTAGTAACCTAGGTGTAGATTCAGAATAATTTTGGTCAAGCCATCCACACTTGCGTTACTTTCCCTCCACGTGTGCTGGAGCTTACAGTCCCAATCCGTCACAATCCAACTCTTGATTTTCGTGATGAGATTGTAATATGGATTATCTTCCAGTGCATTCTTCACCAGTGAGAGGCTAAATAATGAATCAGATTCAACAATTACCTTCTTAAATCCTTCGTGACATGCTAGCTTTATTCCAAATAGTATACCCCATAATCCTGTAGAGACATTTGTAGATATTCCTAAGTTTATACAAAAACCGACCTTCCATACTCCAGTTGCATCCCTGATCAAACCTCCTACTCCATAAGGCCCTGGATTTCCTAAAATTGCACCATCAATAATCACCTTAACCCAATCATGTGGGGGCTTGTTCCAACTGATAAACTTAATCACCTTATTACTTGTCTCCCTCTTCTCTAACAAAACTTTGTGTGCTTCCTTAGCACTCTCAAGCAATCTAGCCATAGGAATTCTGATTTTAGTTCATCCCCTGTTGCATTCAGTTTACATCTTGCTTGCCATGCATGGTATACCAATTGTTAGAACATAATCTGCCAAGAAGATTCTATGTTCCTCCCTACCCCTTTCATATTTAAATTCCAATCTAGCCACTCCTTCAAATGCAGACTTTTGAATCTCTGCCACATTGATTCCTAAACCACCTGTTTCCAGATTTCCTCTATCCATTAATAGTCTCCAAGTGCATGAATTGCAGTTTTTGATTCCCTTTTGCATACTGGCATGTTTCATCTATTTGTACATGCCTTCTAACCTTCTCATTATTCGTCAAGAGTCTATCATGTCCGGTAAGCCATAACAGGAATTGCCACCTTCTTAGACCATGCATTCCCTAGATTTTCTGCCATCCTGTATTATCATTGATATGAGAACCTAGAAATTTGCTAATTTATCTAGTTTAACTACATGGTACTTTATTTATTAAGTTATCTATTTAGTTATTTATTGATTTGATGATGATTTTGTCTTAATACTTTTATTAAATTTTACTCGTGAAAATTAATGTGTGGGGTAAAATGAAAAATTTTCTTTGTAGTAGGGTGTAAAAAGGAACCTTTGGAAAAAAAAGAAGGACTTTAGTGCAATAAGAGAGAGAATTGGGACACTTGGAGCTAGAGAGCTCAAGAAGGTGACAAGAGTTGGGACACTTGGAGCTAAAGAATTCTAGAAGGTAACAAGTGTCACCATAGGAACTAAGGGAGACCTTTGACCAAGTTTTCTTATCATTTAATCTTTCCTTTCTTGCCTTAAAGAGAAGAAAAGCTCAACTTTTTTTTCCTCTATTTTTGCTTCAAATCTTCCCCAACTTTGGATGATTCTTGGAATCTTGCTTGAGTTTGGAAGAAAGTCTTGCCTGGGCGCAACTCTTGGAGGAAACTTGAACTTGTTGCTTGATTAAAATTTCTAGGAGAGGTATTGGCTTGAAACTCTCCTTTTCCTTAAAGTTTCTAGTAGATTTGTAGCTAGAAAAATGAATCTTTCATGGATTGTTGATGGGTTTCCTTGAAACCTTGATTTAGGTAGATGACTTGAGGAAAATTCCTTATATTTCATGGCAAGTTAGGTAGATGACTTGAGGTTCATTCTTGTGCTTTTATGATGAATGTTTATGGTAGATTTTGGTTTTTGGTGTTTTAAAGCTTGATGTTGTGGCTTGTGTGTATATTTCTTGGAAAACTTGAATCTTGATTGGATTTTGTGGCAAATTTTGGTGGAAAAATTCGGTCTTGAAAGTTTCTTGATAGCCGAAACTTTTAAGTGCTATTAACCCTTAGTTTTCAAGAAATTTTGGGGAAATCTTGCTCCACAAACTATGTTGGACATTAAACTTTGATTGTAAGTTGGATTTGAACCAACATCATGAGTTTAAGTGGGAAGGTTGAGTCAAGGGTTGTTGAAAATTTTGTTTCGCATGAGACTTTGAGCAGTCTTGGAAAATCTATTGTATCTTGGTGTAGAAAAATCCAAATTGAGTTCTGCTTATTAAATTTGAAAATAGATTCAGAATACTTTATACCATCAAAATTTCAGAATTTTTCTCAATTCCTATGAATATCTGTGATTTTTCAAAATTCACTGAATTTTCACACCTGTTTTGTCTTTCTACTGGATAAAGTGGTAACTTGAGATTGAAATTTGACTGACTTATAGGCAGAATCTTGCAAATGTATCTTCTGGGAAATTGTAGTCCTTTAAATCTATTTTCCAACGGTATAAAGTTTATAAATTTTGTTTTCCAACTTAAATTTGTTTTCAACATTAAGTTGGAGTTGTTAAGTCATTTTGAACTTGGTTTTATGAGTGGAATTGAGGTTTAAATGAAAAGAAATGAGTTTCTTCAAGTCATTTTAGGTCAGACAATTTTCAACTTTGTATTTTCAAAGTCTTATTCTAATTTTTTCAAACATTTGACTATAATCAATGCTCTTGTGCCCCAAATGACTTTTGCAACGTTGATTTAGTAAGCACATGAGGTTTTCTCCTCAATTGCAACAAAAAAATATTACATTTTGATAGGTTATACGGGTATAAAACTTGTAAATTAATGCATTTTCTAAATGAAGTTTTGAAACCTCAAATTTTTCATATATTTTGGCTTTGTATTGCTAGTATTTTAATATAATATACGACCACAGGACTCGAGAGAGTTTAAGAGGACGAACCAAGGTTAAAGTGAAGGGTTTCAATTGGTTGGTCAATGTTCCAACTACATGTTTCCTACTCATTGTTACTAGAAATTTGCTAGACACTTGATTTGATATTTCATAGGCGAGTGTGTACTTTATCGCACTTGACCTAACTCGACTAAACACTTGATATCTCATTCATGCATGTACAAGTAACTTGATTTGCATGTGACCTGTATATTGACTTAAAATACTTGAAATGCTTGAAAATATGATATGCTGAACTTATTTGTGACTTGATCTTGTCTAGGCGAGTGTGCCTTTAAGTGCACTCGACCTCTGTGAACTTGAAACACTTGGTCTTGCATGCGGACTTGAGTGTGTATGTGCATGTTTGTAGGCCGATTGCATTTCTTCTTGCAGCGGTTGAACTGGGTCCTTGGTCACATATCCGAAACGTCGGGTAAGTTGGAACTCGGGTTACTCATGCATGCGTATGCGTGAATATATGTCGGTAATGGTTGAACTGAATTTAACCTATGCTGGCACCCTATCCGAGACCCGCCATTTGCGAGATCGGATCAGTTGGACAGTTTTGGATTTATAACTTATCAATGTCTAGTGCAAAGCTCAAAACTCTTTGCCAAAAGGTCTTGAGTACAATATTTAATGTTTAATGTTAAATGAGGGGATTGTTGATTTTTTGGAGGGCATAAGGTGAATGTTAAATGAGGGGATTGTTGATCTTTCAGAGGATATAAGGTAGGAGTTCGGAGGTTATAAGATGATAAAATGTAGGGGATTGTTTATTGACAGTTATAAGGTGAATGTTGCTTCCTGTGAGCCCCGTATCCTTTTAATGTTCAAATTATTGTTCATCCTTGTATTTACTTGAACGAATAATTGAATGCACGCATGAATGTAGTTGTTTATCAAGTATTTTACATTGAAAGATTCCTATTAAAATTAATTGCTCCACTATTAGTTTCTAAAGTTGAGTATCGATTTACTTAAACCTATATTACTTGGGAAAACGTGTTTACATGTTAAATTGTGTTACTCTCTTATTTTACCTGTTTATCTAGAATGCTCACTGGGCGTAAGCTCATCCCACGTTTTGTTTTCCTTAACAGGATTCGGATCATAGAGTGTTCAAGAATACTGTTGAAATGTTTTGAGAGACTTTAAGGGTTTATTTTAGTAGAAATGATTGTAGTGTACATTTTTTTGGGTTGTAGTTAAGATAGACGTCGAATGATGAATCTTTTGTACTCGAACCTGTGTAATAGCTTTTGAATGCATGTAAATGCTATTTTGGTTAGTTTAGAAATTTCAAATAATTCTTGCTATGGATTGTAATGAGTCCTGACGAGAGTTGGGCAGGTAATCCGCTGACCCCTCTGGTTCGTCTTTGGGGAAAGTGGAGTTGTCACAGTTGGTATCAGAGTCTAGCATTCAGATCACTGTAGAGCATCATAGGCTGAAAGTTAAGGATACCGAACTGTGGGACTAGTGCGACTGTTAAGTGAAACTTTCAACATTATGATCTCGATGGTTCTTAAGACAAGTTCTTTGTGCGTTTCTTATCTAGGAATTGGCGGGGAAAGAAGAGAATTATGAGAGGTTGATTTCACGAATAAATGATGAATTTCTTGGATAACGGTAAGATTTAATATCTAGGAATCGAATCTTTGACTTGAAAACTTATGAAACTCTCATTTCATTTGAAGTATCCCTTTAGAATTTTGAGATTCGAATGTACTTAACTGCAACTAGAAGTGAATCTTGGAGTGATTGATTAAGTACAGTTTTCCCGCAACTGTCGTTAATAGATTTTTATTTTAGAAAGATAGAGTTGACTGGATCTATTATGATATGATCTAGTGACCATTGATTTTGACTTGTGTGAAAAGGATAATGGGGTTGGAAATGAGAATTATTTAATGTATTTAATACTTTCAACTTGAATATGTATGATACTTGGTTTCAATTTGTGTTGATTAAATAGCTCTGATTGAGCCTAATTGGTAGATAGAATTGATTGTGACTACGTTGTTTGTGAAAATGCTTTTGTTTAATTTATCAATTATTATTTTTGAATATATGTGCTTGTCATTGGTATGTTCACATGCATATGTGTGTGTATGTTCATAATGAATATTGGATTAATACACATCTATATAGACTGGTTAAGAAAAAAAAAGGAAGTTGGAAGACAACGACGAGGACGTCCACATGGACAAGTCCAAAATCAAAGGTGTGACGCCCCCACTTCACCCAAGGGCGAACCCGAGGGTATCGGCGGGACGCCTGCCTAGCTCGCGCTAGGACTCACTACTTAACATGAGAAAATAGATTTCACGCTAAAAGTAAGTTCTATGTACTCTATTACAGTTTCAAAAGTTGAATAAACTAGTCCATCAAGTCATAGTACATCAAGTCATACATACCACGAGTACCAGGAAGTAAACCCTAGAAAAGCTGATAACTACAACCACCACGATAATTATATACATCTTACTAGTCAACTTATAACAAGTACAAACTCAACTATTCTATAGCCAAAAGTCTAAACACCTTCCCGAACGATTCCCGCGTCGGCCCCCTGCTAAGGAAAACAAATAGAATGGGGTAAACTATATGCTTAGTGAGTAATCAGGGGTAAAAATGTAAATTCACAACCAAATAACAAGTCATCAAGTTAATTCACATCAATACAGAAAGGTAACAACACAATGGTAGGATACGGGTGGCTTCAAAGCCAGTTCAATTCCCCGAGCTTGAACGCCTGTTGACACTCCGTCAACCAAAATACTCATGATCTGTAGACTCCACTTACTTTCGCCGTTCACCTTAACAACCCCCGCTGGCCAGTCAACAGCACACAACAGCTCGAGCGAAACAAAATAACTTAGCTTTCATCAAAGCTTTAACAAAGAGCTAAATCCCAAGATTAGCATGGAACTATCTTCGACCAAGCCCCGACTGGCTCGAATAGTTCGTCTACCCTTGGAACCGGGCTGGAACCAAGCCCTGAGATATTCAATCTCTCAATAGATGATATCTCTCAGCAAAGTACACAACAAAGTACTTACCCCAACAGCACACAGCAAAAGGGGTTTAATTCAAGTCATGTAAACCTCCATCAGCACACAGCAAGAGGGTGATACTCAATATAATACATGTATTCTCACATATGAAATCAAAACAAAGGATAAGTTTAGGTCGCGTGAGATAAAGTACACCCTTGCCTAAGTACCCATTTAACATATACAAGGCACTTTAACAATTTCACATCAAGAAACAACCCAATTACTCACTTGATAAAGCTTGGCACGTAAAACGATACAATTCACTGAGCTTGACCGTCACCGTCAAAAGCCTCACAATCTGTATTGACAGATTATATACACACATAAGTGAAACGGCCATACAATAGCAGTTGATAATTTAAACGTTCGAAAATGGTCGAAAATAATAAAAAATGGTCAGAAACGACGTTAATGCCAAAAGAATGTCAAAATTGGCCGAAACGGCCAGAATGGTAACAAAATAACAAAAGTAGACCTAAACGGTTCAAAACGGCAAAAACGGTTGAGACATGCACGTGCGCGTGCGTGAAAATGAAAAAGGTATAAAAATAGGTTACACGGTTTGGACCATAACCAAAACTGTGGTTATCGGATCAAAATGTACTAGGTAGTGTCTCGAAACTTAGACAAAAGGCTACAACTTCCATGAAGATACCTCAACCCAGTTTTCAGTGTATCCAAGTCAAATTTGCACAATACAAAACTAGAACTCCAAAGGCTAGTTTATATCTCTAGCGAAAATTTGGCGACATGCCCCTTATGTTTACCTATTTTCCAGCCATTTATGGCTTCATTCTTTTCCTCAATCAAACCCAAATTTATACACAAAATAATCTCATTTCAATAGCCGTTCAATAGGCTCAAGGCCATACAAGTACAAAATCAAGCTAACGACATGTGCGGAAATGAAGTTTAGCAAAAGACAGATTTGATGTTGTTTTGCGTAACGGACACAACCGAAGCTACGCCTATCGGATTGGGGTGTAATTTATACCGTTTCGACGCTAAGGCAGAGAGCTACAACTTTGATGAAGATCACCTAGTCCAGTTCATGGTGTATCTAGGTCAAAACTTCGAATTACTAAACCAGAAGCGCACAAACAAGTCAGTTAACCGCGCTATGTTTAAACAACAATAACTCAGGCTACCGAAGTCCAAACGAGGTGATTCCAGGGGCGTTGGAAAGTAAGACATAGCACTACAACTTTTTTGTTTTGGATAAATGCTAATTCAGTACACATCAGGATGAACAGACACGGTTAGTGGTGTGAAAAATCAAAACTGTCCATTGGACTAAACCTATGAGAGTCAGGGGTATTTTTATCTTTTCACAGGTTACGTTACTCCGATTGAGCTGAAATTTTGTAAGAAACTATAAAACATCATTCTCTACAACTTTCATGTTTTCTGCTAAGTTTAATTCAGCCTCTAACATAATGAACTGGAACCAGGCAGAACTGAAGCTACAATTTCCAGAAATCTGGAATTTTGTTATATTCAAGCTATAATTCACATTTTTATCTTAAAACTACCACTACTTTCTCCTTTACAAGATTATATACCATATATATACATCATATAACACCTAACCCACAAGAAATATAAGTGAATCAATCAAAACCCTAACTCAAAATTCATCACTCCAATCATCAAAACCATTTGAAACAAGCATCACAAGCACAATTCTAACATTAATACCCAACTTAATCATGATTAATGGTGAAAGAAAGATTGATCAGCCATTATACCTCAAGACAAGAGCTTGCAAGAAGGATCCTCCACTTCTCCTTGAAATTGTTTGGTTCCTCAAGCTTCCCAAGCTTCCAAACTAGTGATTAATCGGTTTAGTTTTTCTTGTTTGCACTCAAAAGGTTGGATTCAAGGTTGAAAATTGAAAACTCTCTTCACTCTTTTGCCTATCCTTGCTCTCGGCCAAAACAGAAAAAAAATGGTGAAGAATGAACTCAAATGAAAGATAAGAAGGTAAGACATTGGCTTGGTCAAGGAACCATAGGTGGCCAACACTTGTCACCACCAAAACCAACTAAAATTTTGTTTTCTTTTCCTTGCATTTTGGGTCAAATATTTCAGCTATAAGGGCTGAGGATGAGGGAGATATTTTGCAACAATATCAAGGATATGTGGTGGTAGGGAAGTGGTAGTCAAGTGGTGTGTTCAATTGGTAGCCAATCGGTAGCGAACGTTACTCGTCGGTTCTAGCCGTTTTTCCTTAAATCGCGTATACTAAGGTTTGAACTTATAATTCACTAGCTCATTATTACCACTTCTAATCACACTCTTAATATCATCTGCAACTCACTCTAAATCACCAAATTTGATCCTCACTCTGTACCGGATAGTCACACTACGGATAGACGTAAAAATCCCGATTCGGTCTAACTCGAAAACAGAAGGGAAAACCCTTAATTTTATGTTCTTTTACACTTATTGTGGGGGTGATTGGGTAGTAGGGCCATTATAAAGTAATCTATTCCAAATAAAAGGGAATTTTTTAAGAAAAATATGAGGGATTTTAGAATTTCATTGATTACAATTAGGGTTTCAATTAAAAATGAGAGATTCAAGAAAACCGGTTAGTCACAAGTAAACGAGGGTTTTTATTAGACTTTAAGGTTTCTAGTTTTTAAACAAAACAAATTTAAGGGTTTAAATCAAAACCAAAACGAAACAATTTCCTACCATTCGGGGTATCACAAAAGGGAAGAAAGTGGGTTTGTGGCTAAGCAAAACACTGAGTCAAGGGCTAGAACCTATGCTATTTATGGACAACCGTCTTTAGAGTTGACAAGGGTGATAGAAAGTGAGAATTTCGAGGATGAAATTCTTTTAAGAGGGAAAGGGTGTGAGAATCTAGAAATTTGCTAATTTATCTAGTTTAAATACATAGTACTTTATTTATTAAGTCATCTATTTGGTTATTTATTAATTTGATGATGATTTTGCCTTAATGCTTTTATAAAATTTTATATATGAAAGTTAATGTGTAGGTAAAATAAAAAATTTCCTTTGTAGTGGGGTGTAAAAAGGAACTTTTGAAAAAAAAAGGACTTTAGTGCAATAAGAGAGAGAATTAGGACACTTGGAACTAGAGAGTTCTAGAAGGTGACAAATATTGGGACATTTGAAATTAAAGAACTCTAAAAGGTGACAAGTGTCACCATAGGAACCAAGGGAGACCTTTAACCAAGTTTTCTTATCATTTAATCTTTCCTTTCTTGCCTTTAAAAAAAAAAAAAAGAAGAAATGTTCAGCTTTTTTTTCCTTCATTTTTGCTGCAAATCTTCCCCAACTTTGGATGATTCTTGGAATCTTGCTTGAGTTTGGAAGAAAGTCTTGCTTGGGGGCAACTCTTGGAGGAAACTTGGACTTGTTATTTGATTGAAATTTCTAGGAGAGATATTGGCTTGAAACCCTCTTTTACCTTCAAGTTTATAGTAGATTTGTAGTTAGAAAAAGTGAATCTTTGATGAGTTGTTGATGGGTTTCCTTGAAACCTTGATTTAGGTAGATGACTTGAGGAAAATTTCTTATATTTTCATGGCAAGTTAGGTAGATGACTTGAGGTTCATTCTTGTGCTTTTATGATGAATGTTTATGGTAGATTTTGGTGTTTTAAATCTTGATGTTGTGGCTTATGTATATATTTCTTGGAAAGCTTGAATCTTGGTTGGATTTTGTCGCAAATTTTGATGAAAAAATTCTGTTTTGAAAACTTCTGGATAGTCGAAACTTTTAAGTACTATTAACCCTTAGTTTTCAAGAAATTTTGGAAGAAATCTTGCTCCACAAACTATGTTGGATATTAAACTTTGATTGTGAGTTGGATTTGAACCAAAATCACAAGTTTAAGTGGGAAGGTTGAGTCAAGGGTTGGTTAAAATTTTGTTCCACAGGAAACTTTGAGCAGCCTTGGGAAATCTGTTGTATCTTGATTTAGAAAAATCCAAATTGAGTTCTGCTTATTGCGTTTGAAACTAGATTCAGAATACTTTATATCATCAAATTTTCAGAATTTTTCTCAATTCCTATACATATCTGTGATTTTTCAAAATTGACTGAATTTTCACACCTGTTTTGTCTTTCTACTGGATAAAGTAGCAACTTGAGGTTAGAATTTGATTGATTTGTGGGCAGAATCTTACAAATGTATCTTCTGGGAAATTGTAGTCCTTTAAATCCATTTTTCAATGGTATAAAATTTATAATTTTAGACTTAAGAAGCTTGCGATACGATTTTTCAAACAGTGTCACGCAAAACTGGAGAAAATTCTGTTTTCTAAACTTGTTCTTGCTTCCATTTTCAACTTTAGTTGGAGTTGTTAAACCATTTTGAACTTGATTTTATGAGTGGAATTGAGTTTTAAATGAAAGGAAATGAGTTTCTTCAAATCATTTTAGGTCAGACAATTTCCAACTTTGTATTTTCAAAGTCTTGTTCTAATTTCTTCAAACGTTTGACTATAATCGATGCTCTTGTGCTCCAAATGACTTTTGCAATGTTGATTTGGTAAGCACACGAGGTTTTCTCCTCGATTGCAACAAGAAAATATTATATTTTGATAGGTTATATGGGTATAAAACTTGTAAATTAATGCATTTTCTAAATGAAGTTTTGAAATCTCAATTTCTTCATGTATTTTAGCTTTGTATTGCTAGTCTTTTAATATGATATACGACACATAACTTGAGAGAGTTCAAGAGGACAAACCAGGGTTAAAGTGAAGGGTTTCAATTGATTGGTGAGTGTTCCAACTACATGTTTCCTACTCATTATTGCTTAAAATTTGCTAGACACTTGAGTTGACATTTCATAGGCGAGTATGTATTTTATCGCACTTGACTTAACTCGACTAAACACTTGATATTTCATTCTTGCATGTACAAGTAACTTGATTTGCATGTGATCTGTATATTGATTTGAAATATTTGAAATACTTGAAAACATGATATGCTAAGCTTACTTGTGACTTGATCTTGTCTAGACGAGTGTGCCTTTAAGTGTACTCGACCTTCGTGAACTTGAAACACTTGGTCTTGCATGTGGACTTGCGGGTATATTTGCATGTTTGTAGGCCGACTGCATCTCTTCTTGCAGCATTTGAACTGGGTCCTTGGTCACTTATCCAAGACGTCGGGTAAATTGGAACTTGGGTTACTCATGCGTATACGTGAATTTAGGTCGGTAACAGTTGAACTGAGTTTAACCTATTTTGACACCCCATCCGAGACCGGCCATTTGCGAGGTCGGATCAGCTGGATAGTTTTGAATTTATAACTTATCAATGTTAAGTGTAAAGTTCAAAATTCTTTGCCGAAAGGCCTTGAGTACAATATTTAATGTTTAATGTTAAATGAGGGGATTGTTGATTTTTCGGAGAGCATAAGGTGAATGTTAAATGAAGAGATTATTGATTTTTCGGAGGACATAAGGTGGGAGTTCGGAGGTTATAAGGTGGTAAAATGTAGGGGATTGTTTATTGGCAGTTATAAGGTGAATGTTGTTCCCTGTGAGCCCCGTATCCTTTTAATGTTCAAATTATTGTTCATCCTTGTATTTACTTGAGTGAATGATTGAATGCATGCCTGAATGTTATTGTTTATCAAATATTTTATATTGAAAGATTCCTATTACAATTAATTGCTCCACTACCAGTTTCTAAAATTGAGTATCGATTTACTTGAACCTATGTTACTTGGGAAAACGTGTTTACATGTTAAATTGTGCTATTCTCTTATTTTGTCTATTTACCTGGAATGCTCACCGGGCGTAAATTCATCCCACGTTTTGCTTTCCTTAATAGGATTCGAATCCGAGAGTGCTCAAGAATACCGTTGAAATGTTTTGAGAGACTTTAAGTTTTTATTTTAGTAGAAATGATGGTAGTGTATATATTTTTTGGGTTGTAGTTAAGATAGGCGCCAAATGATGAATCTTTTGTACGCGAACCTATGTAATAACTTTTGGATGTATGTAATGAATATTATTTTGGTTAGTTTAGAAATTTCAAGTAATTTTTGCTATGGATTGTAGTGAGTCCTGACGAGATCTGGGCAGGCGGTCTACTGACCCCTCTGATTCGCCTTTGGGGAAAGTGGGGCTGTCACGATTGACATCCAAGTTCTCTATAGATACTTCTATGTCATACGCGGATTTGGTTTGAAATTTTCCATTTTCTTTAACTTTCCAACAAAGCTTATCAGGATTCCCCAAAACCACTACCACTCTCATTGCTCTCATCCTTAGAAGGACATCCTGTGGCAACAGATTAGACAAAATGTCCCAATTCCACTCATTTGTATTTCTCCAACAATCTTTCATCATTTTTCTGCTCTCCATGGAATCTATCTCTCAAGTGACATGCTCAATGAGAGGGGTGCTCCCTAGCCAGGTGTCTAACCAGAATCTGACCTTCTCCCCATTCCCAATCACCCATCCTGCCCCACTATTTATGATCTTATTCGCTATCCTTAAACCCCTCCATATGTGAGATACACCTGTCTTCGGTTTCAGTTTTGTTCCCTATTGCACTGCTCCATACTTGTGCTGCAGAACGTCTAACCGCAATTCCCCTTTCTGTTTCCTGAGCTTCCAATTAAGCTTGGCCAACAATGCTTTATTAATGATAAGTCCATATTTTACGTGTTTTTAATGTATTTTATTAGTTAGTTTTGGTATATTTTAACTACTTTTATAACTAATTAATTAGGATTCTAGTGAAAATATGCATTTTATGGTTTAAGAGATAAAAATTGTATTTATATGGGTTTTAATGATAAAAACTTCATGTTTTTATAGGTTTAAGGATTCAATCATCAAATGGAGTGATTTGAGAAGATAATTGGATGATTGTTGATAATTTGAAGTGATAAAAAGAGAGCATGAAGTGCAAAATACTCAAAGAGATGAAATGCAATTAAAGGAAGTTTTTCAGCTTTGACACCTTATGGTATTTCAACAATATCTTGAGTTACAAGCATCAGATTGAGGTTATTCTTGTATCATTTTGAAACTAAGAGATAGATATATATTTAATAGGAAGACATTGAAGTCTAGTTTTGTCATTTTCCTAGTCAAAAAGTTGAGATACAGATGTGCATTTTCATGGTTGAAAGCTGAAATAAGGTTCTGACCAGTCGAGGGTATTTTGGTCATTTCTTAGTCCATAGAGATCAAATTGGATGATTCTTGAGGCATTAGAAAGATAACTCAAAGGGCTACAGTTTCCTATTTTACACAAGAGGCACTTTAGCCTCTAACATCAAGAAAACATTAGTTGAAATTGGACAAAAAACAGAGCAAGGTTCTGACCAGTCGAGGGTATTTTGGTCATTTCTTAGTCCATAGAGATCAAATTGGATGATTCTTGATGCATTAGAAAGATAACTCAAAGGGCTACAGTTTCCTATTTTACACAAGAGGCACTTTAGCCTCTAACATCAAGAAAACATTAGTTGAAATTGGACAAAAAACAGAGCAAGGATGAATTCTGCCCAGAAAAGTGTAAACCTGCAAAAGAGTAAAATAGGGGGTCAAAATGCAAGCTCTGTTCGCATTTTCTACATGTGTTTTAGTGGATTTTGGTTATAACTTGCTCTGTAACTTGTGCTCTTTTCACACAACCTTTTTGACCATTTTTTCTGCAAAGATTCCAGCTGAAAATGATCAGATGAGTATAGAAACTTTGAGAAGCAATCTTTGAGAGTTTTAAGAGTAAAAAATGATAATTAGAAACAACTCCTTTGGCTCTTGAATTCCTCTATAAATATAGGCCATCAAGGACATTTTCACAACTTTGGAATGTTAGAGAAACTCTTCAAAAATGTAGCTTTCACTGGAGTTTCCTTAGTTCATTAGTTATAGTATAGTATAGGTAGTGTAGTTTATCCTTCTTGTATTTCTAGCTAGATTTGGATGAAGATTGCGGAGCAAAGATGGAGAGGTTGATCTCATGTGACAAGAGTGATATCTCTTGTACTACTTTCTCTCTTGTATTTGATTTCATGTTTAGCTATAATACAAGTTTGGATTTGTGTTTTTATCATGTTTAGTTAAAGTTTATGCCTAGAGTATGGATGAACTTTTTATATCTTATTAGTGATGTTTATTTGGTTATTTGATGATATTATTTTGAACAAATTATTTATCACTTTTGCTTATCTAATCATGATTAATCGGTCATTAATTGTGATAATTTTAAGATGTTAAATTTGCAATGAGAATTGAAATTTAACACTAGTTCAAAGAAATGATAAACCTAGGGAGAAATTCACGAGAGTAGAGGTGCACCTATGTGGCTTTAGTGACTTGTTTCATATAATTTCATAGAAGAAATGAGCTTGTAGTTAATTTCATGACCACGAGAGTAGGTATGACTTAGTTACAAGTATAGTTGATTCACTACGAGAATAGGTTTCACATACATTAGGAAATTACGCCATAACTAGCTAAGATAATAGCATTCACTTAACAAGTAATATTATTTGCAAGAGTAGTAAGAAATTCCATACTTCTAAGAGTTTTCTATTATATTTTTGTTACTTTTATAGTATAGATTTAATTTCTTGCACTTATGATAGTCTAAATAATAAAGGAGTTCGAAAAACACCAATAATTGAAAATCTTCTCTATGGGTTCGACTTTTGATACCCTATACTCAATCGCGACTCATATACTTGTAATAAATCATGTGAGGGTATTTAGGATTTTATAAATGTAAAATTTGACTGTGGATGAGCTAATTAATATATGTATACCCCGCGCTCGTCAATTAACTATTTTAAGCTTGCAGATTCCTAGGCCCCGATCCCTCTTAGGCTTAGTTAAGACTCCCCAATTTACAAAATGCAACTTCTTCCACCATCCATTTCACCCACAAGAAACTTCTAATACATTTCTCAATCTCATTAAGGATTGTAGCCGGAATCAACATTGTCAGTATCATGTAGTTTGGTATTGCAACCAATACTGCTTTCACCAATGTGACCCTAGCCACAAAAGATAAACACTTCCATTTCCAACCCGACAACTTCTAGATTATTTTATCTAACAATTCAACACATATGGTTTTGAGATCCTCTTATGTATAGCTGGCACACCTAGATATTTTGCCAAATCCTGGGTCAGAGGAAAACCTGTTTGTTTGCGACTTGCTGCTCTATTAGGGATGTTCGAGGAGCAAAAAATCTGACTTTTCAACATTCACCTTTTTACTTGAAGTTCTACAAAATTTTTCCAGTGTACTGCTAATGACAACTGCTTGGTTCAAGCTAGCCTCTGCAAATAAGATCAAATCATCCGCAAAAAGTAGATGGGAGATTAAAGGCCCTGATCTCGATGCACGGACTGGCTTCCAATTTTTTCTCTCCACTTCAATGTTTATCATGTAACTGAGCCGTTCCATACAAAGTATGTGACAGCCCCACCTCCCCCTAAGGCGAACCAAAGGGGTTAGCGGACTGCCTGCCCAGCTCTCGCCAAGATTAACGGTTCGGTATAAAACGAGCTAATACAATCCGGAACTTACCAACGCGGGTAAACAAGTCAAAATGGCAAAATAATCCAAAATAAAAAAAAATGAAATCCGGAGTCGGCCATGAATAGTAACCGACCAGTCAGAACCCAACCAAATATCAAACAAACATTCACATCTTGAAACTTAGCATTTACAAGCCAAAGTGGCATACAAAAGTATTCAAAAGTGGATACATGTCTGTTTTGCCAAGTCAAAAGGGAAACGGTCCCAAAAGTACATTTAGGGTTTCAATACATGAGATATACAAAAAAATATGTCCAACTAGCTCAATTCGGCAACCATTTATCAATTGCAGTCCAAAAGTATTTATTTTCCTGTAAGGAAACAAAAAGAAACAGAAAGGGGTGAGCTTGCGCTCAATGAGGTACCAGACATATAGCAGTAAAATCATGGCATTTCACATTTAACAAATCAGGTACACATGCCAGATGTGAAGTAAAGGAACCAATGATTCAAATCAGAAGGATACAGGTAGCTCTCAGAAGCCAAATTCCCATTAGCATCATCGAAACTTGATCGAAATAATAGTTGACACTCCGTCAACGCTAAAGGAGTAACCAATACCGTAGACTCCACTTTCTTCGATTCCTTCCACCTCACATATCCCCACCGGGCCCGAAATCCAATCAGATCAGAAATGGTAATACTCGAGCATACCGGAATCAAGGGGTCTCAATACCAAAAGATCCCAAAACAGACTACCGTGGTTCGTTATTTAATCGACCAGGCCCTTGCCGGCCCGACTCGAGTAACTGGCCACAGGTGTTGAGCTCAGAGGTCACAGAAAGGTCGTTGGATATCAGCCTCCAAACGACGTCCGAACAGATACAGATACAGATAACAGATTCAAATTTTACATAGTAAATTGGCATATGAACAGACAAGAGAACGAGTGTGATAAAGTACACCCTCGTCTCAACCAGAACAAACAGATAGTACATTCGATCATATCACAGATTGCATATATAGACCCCAAGTTAATCAACAAATAAGGGGAGTGGTACACTCACCGGTTCAAGTACAGATACCTCCCAAAAGAGAGCTTTAATCACCAAGAAACCCTAAAATAATCCAAGGAAAACAATTGAAGGTTCCTCTTTCAAAAAATCGAGTATACAGAATGCACATGTGAGGCTCGACTACCAGTCGTATGCCTCGCCCAAATAATTACTAAAGCAAGGGTGCAAAACATGATTTTTGGAAACGAAAAGGTAACATGAAGACCTAGACTCAAACAACCCAAAAGCCCCTCGCTCAAATCACAAGTAAATCCAACTAGCCTTCAAGTAAGTAAAATTTCGGCAGCATATCCCTTGTGTTTACCTATTTTCCAGCCATCATGGCTTCATTATTTCCTCAAAACAGTCCCAACATCTCGTACAAAAATAATCTCATTCCCAAAAGCCATTCACTAGGCTTAATGGCATTCAAGTACAACATTTAGCTAGGAAATGACCGGATATGAAAGTCAAGCCCTAAACTATTCAAATAAACACAATAAGACTCGATTACAAGTCATAAACCAATTCTACATACTACCAAAACAGGGTTCCCTAAGCATACACAAACAATAGAGGAAACCAGAAAAATCCGGAAATGATTTAGCTTTAGCCCTGAAAAAAACAGTTTTTGTCCTCATTTTGCGGTAATGGTGCCAAAGGCACTACGATTATCGGATGAATGTGCAAGACCCACCGTTTCTAAGCTAAGAGATAGGGCTACAATATTGCATAAGGTCACTCAACCCAGTTTTGAGTGTAACCAGGTCAAAAATGCGAGATAGTATACCAGGATTACAAAAACAGATTCACAGAACGCATTCTAGCGGAAACATCATAAATCAGGCTATCCAAGTCCAAATCCAGAAATTCCAAAACCATCTGAAAGCTAAGAAACAGGGATACATTTCATCAGAAGGCCTCAACAACCAATTCAGAATCAATTCCAGCCAAAACAACCAATTACAGGCGTAATTCTTACATTCGGGTAAAACCAGAACAGCAATAGTAATTTCGACTTTTCTCATTCTACACTACTCCGATTGACCTGAAATTTTGTAGGAACCTCTAAAATGTCATTCCCTACAACTTTCATGTTTTTAGCCAAGGCCAATTCGACCTCTAACTAGGAGCTAAAAATTCGGGCAGAATGCTCCCACTAGAACCCTAATTTTCTGAAATTTCTTCCAAACCAGAAATTGGTTGCAATTAATCACTTTTTCCACCTCCTAGAGTCATTATATACCATTTCCAATCATCATAGATAGCCACACAATCATGCTTATATTAAAACAGAAAAATCCCCAAAAATAATAAAACTTCATCATTTCAACCACAAATCAAGAAATAATCCATAATATTGCATCTCATACTACCACTAAGCATGATTTAAGCATCAATTAAGGGAGGAGGGTGGTTCTTCACAACTCACCTTAAAAACAAGAGAGAGAGAGAGCAATTGGTCACCTTAACTTTCCAAATAACTTCACACAACAACTCACAAACACTAATTGAAGAGGTTTTATGGAGAAATTGCAAGTTTCAATGGTTGGTTTTGATGATTTGGAGCAAGCTTGAAGAGTTTTCTTCCTTGTGCTTAGAGTAAGAGAGAGAGAAAGAGAGGGCCGGCCACTTATGGAGGATTTTTGATGATTTTTGGTCATTTTTTGTTTATTTAAGTCAAATGGTAAGACCATGAATAGTGGTCTTAAAGGTAAACCACTCAAATGGTGACACTTGTCACCTTTTATTAAATACTTACCTAACTTGTCACTCTTATACCAATCCACTTAGCCTGCTCTAATTATCTCTTAATACCCGGTAAATTAATTCCAGTATCCAAAACTTAACCTAGTTGGCCGAATTTTTTCGAACTTTTCGCACTAGTAGGTCCCACGTCCGGTATACGCTCTTAATTTCTCAAAACCTATTTGATACTAGAAAAATCATCTAAAAACTATATTTACTCATAAAATTATCTAGAAAATTTTTCGGATACAGAAAGTGCAGAAAACAAACCATTGAAGATAAGAAAACCTAGAAAGATAATAAAACCTAGAAAATGGAAAAGTTACGGGTTCTCACACTCTCTCCCCCTTAAAGAAATTTCGCCCTCGAAATTTTCTTATCAACGGAATCTATCAAATCTAAGGTACCCAACAGACCATACCTTCTCCATCCTCAGACGAGTCAGGATCCTGATGGTGTTCTAAAGAATACACCTGAGCCGGTACCTTGGATCCAGTCCCTTCCTTTTCCGACTGTCCAGGGTTAGTCTTAGTTGGTTGCGGGGTCCCTTTTCCTTTTCGCAATCGAATTGGGCAGTCAGCAATCCGATGATCGGCACTTCCGCAGCGCAGACATTTTCCCTCTTTCTTCCAACAATTTGCCTCCGTATGATTTGGCCCTCCGCAATATCCACAGGGACCACGAGTAGCAGAGACCGGTCCCCCCTGAGGAACATCACGCAACACCCCTGGTTGTCGTACTCCTCCATTTCCCTTTCCCATCTTAGGGGGCGTACTTGTACCTTCTTGCTCAGAGCTACTCCCAGGAAAGCCCCTTTTCTTGGCTTGGAAGTTTTTCACCTGCAGCCTCGCATTCTCTACTCGTTGCGCCTTTTCCACTGCATCGCTGAAGGCGTTAATTTGGGCTACCGCGAGGTCCTTCTGGATTTCTACGTTTAGGCCCTGGATAAAACGCCTTATTCGCCGCTGCTCGGTCATGATCAGTTCAGGGGCAAATTTGGATAGGCGGGTGAACTGGCTCTCGTATTCCGCGACAGACTGGGCCCCTTGGCGAAGTCGGATAAACTCATCTTCCTTCCGCTCCTGGACTAGAGGAGGGAAGAATTTCGCGTTGAACTCCCGCATAAAATTCACCCAAGTCCTGGGCGTCTGTTCCCGTTCCCATTTTTGCCGTATGACGTTCCACCAGGAACGGGCCGCCCCTTCCAACTGGAAAATGGCGAAAGTCACCTGCCGTTCTTCGGTGTAGTGCAGGGCAGCGAAAATGTCTACTATTTTCTCGAGCCACCTTTCGGCGACATCCGGATCGGGTTCGCCAATAAATTTCGGTGGTGCGAACTTCTGGAATCTCTCAAGTGCCCTATCGTCACTTTCGACATGGTTGCCCGGGTTTCCAGGATTAGGGTTTGGGTTTC
The DNA here is from genome assembly GCF_003713205.1 of Coffea eugenioides. Lineage (NCBI taxonomy): Eukaryota > Viridiplantae > Streptophyta > Magnoliopsida > Gentianales > Rubiaceae > Coffea > Coffea eugenioides. The sequence continues at coordinate 152,867 of NC_040045.1, forward strand.
GGCCTTGTTGCTGCACCACTTGTGCCAGCAGATTGGTCATTTGCTGCATAGCGGCAGCTATCTGCACGTTGCGGTCAACTCTCGGTTCAGGATTAGGTCCAGAGGAGGTTTTCCCAGTGCCCCTTTCAGGCGTAGGTTGCCTATTCCCGCGCCCACGCCCCCGTCCACTATGTGTGCCTTCCATTAATCTTAGTCAATCTAGGGGTGCAAAGATAATAGTAAAGATAATTATAAGCATGAGGTACACACATATCAAAAACATATATACACACAACTGGACCAAACCAGTCACACAGTAGCAGTCAATTAAAGACAAATGTGAGAGATCCATGAAAGTAGCGGAATCATTCGAAAGTACTATAAACAGACTAGGTCACGAGTGCAAATTAACTCACGAAGAGCTTTTCCCCCTCTAGGGCTCCATCCATACTCTACGACAACAACACCATCTATATCTTAATCAAGGTGGATCACGCTTAACCACCCCCGAACAAACCACATAGAGTTCCATAGAATCGCCTTTCTAGTTCGCCTAAGTCCTTTCTAACCTAGGCTCTCATTGAGTTAGTAGCCGGGCACGAGAATCCCAAATAAGATAATTGATAACTCGAGCCGGCCGGTCCCAAGCGTAAATCATCCATATTAAAGATTCCTACCCGACATACATACCTAGCTTCCTCAAGTCCCAAGATAATGATCCTTACTCTTATAACATGCACAGTTCATAGCTTACGCTCAAAAGAGCACTTATACCTTTCGACGTATTCACGAAAGCAGGACCATAACACCACTTGGCCCCAAGCTCACTCCGCGCAGAGACCACGCGAAGTGGCTCTGATACCACCTGTGACAGCCCCACCTCCCCCTAAGGCGAACCAAAGGGGTTAGCGGACTGCCTGCCCAGCTCTCGCCAGGACTAACGGTTCGGTATAGAACGAGTTAATACAATCCGGAACTTACCAACGCGGGTAAACAAGTCAAAATGGCAAAATAACCCAAAATAAAAAAAATGAAATCCGGAGTCGGCCATGAATAGTAACCGACCCGTCAGAACCCAACCAAATATCAAACAAACATTCATATCTTGAAACTTAGCATTTACAAGCCAAAGTGGCATACAAAAGTATTCAAAAGTGGATACATGTCTGGTTTGCCAAGTCAAAAGGGAAACGGTCCCAAAAGTACAGTTAGGGTTTCAATACATGAGCTATACAAAAAAATATGTCCAACTAGCTCAATTCGGCAACCATTTATCAATTGCAGTCCAAAAGTATTTATTTTCCTGTAAGGAAACAAAAAGAAACAGAAAGGGGTGAGCTTGCGCTCAATGAGGTACCAGACATATAGCAGTAAAATCATGGCATTTCACATTTAACAAATCAGGTACACATGCCAGATGTGAAGTAAAGGAACCAATGATTCAAATCAGAAGGATACAGGTAGCTCTCAGAAGCCAAATTCCCATTAGCATCATCGAAACTTGATCGAAATAATAGTTGACACTCCGTCAACGCTAAAGGAGTAACCAATACCGTAGACTCCACTTTCTTCGATTCCTTCCACCTCACATATCCCCACCGGGCCCGAAATCCAATCAGATCAGAAATGGTAATACTCGAGCATACCGGAATCAAGGGGTCTCAATACCAAAAGATCCCAAAACAGACTACCGTGGTTCGTTATTTAATCGACCAGGCCCTTGCCGGCCCGACTCGAGTAACTGGCCACAGGTGTTGAGCTCAGAGGTCACAGAAAGGTCGTTGGATATCAGCCTCCAAACGACGTCCGAACAGATACAGATACAGATAACAGATTCAAATTTTACATAGTAAATTGGCATATGAACAGACAAGAGAACGAGTGTGATAAAGTACACCCTCGTCTCAACCAGAACAAACAGATAGTACATTCGATCATATCACAGATTGCATATATAGACCCCAAGTTAATCAACAAATAAAGGGAGTGGTACACTCACCGGTTCAAGTACAGATACCTCCCAAAAGAGAGCTTTAATTACCAAGAAACCCTAAAATAATCCAAGGAAAACAATTGAAGGTTCCTCTTTCAAAAAATCGAGTATACAGAATGCACATGTGAGGCTCGACTACCAGTCGTATGCCTCGCCCAAATAATTACTAAAGCAAGGGTGCAAAACATGATTTTTGGAAACGAAAAGGTAACATGAAGACCTAGACTCAAACAACCCAAAAGCCCCTCGCTCAAATCACAAGTAAATCCAACTAGCCTTCAAGTAAGTAAAATTTCGGCAGCATATCCCTTGTGTTTACCTATTTTCCAGCCATCATGGCTTCATTATTTCCTCAAAACAGTCCCAACATCTCGTACAAAAATAATCTCATTCCCAAAAGCCATTCACTAGGCTTAATGGCATTCAAGTACAACATTTAGCTAGGAAATGACCGGATATGAAAGTCAAGCCCTAAACTATTCAAATAAACAGAATAAGACTCGATTACAAGTCATAAACCAATTCTACATACTACCAAAACAGGGTTCCCTAAGCATACACAAACAATAGAGGAAACCAGAAAAATCCGGAAATGATTTAGCTTTAGCCCTGAAAAAAATAGTTTTTGTCCTCATTTTGCGGTAATGGTGCCAAAGGCACTACGATTATCGGATGAAGGTGCAAGACCCACCGTTTCTAAGCTAAGAGATAGGGCTACAATATTGCATAAGGTCACTCAACCCAGTTTTGAGTGTAACCAGGTCAAAAATGCGAGATAGTATACCAGGATTACAAAAACAGATTCACAGAACGCATTCTAGCGGAAACATCATAAATCAGGCTATCCAAGTCCAAATCCAGAAATTCCAAAACCATCTGAAAGCTAAGAAACAGGGATACATTTCATCAGAAGGCCTCAACAACCAATTCAGAATCAATTCCAGCCAAAACAACCAATTACAGGCGTAATTCTTACATTCGGGTAAAACCAGAACAGTAATAGTAATTTCGACTTTTCTCATTCTACACTACTCCGATTGACCTGAAATTTTGTACGCACCTCTAAAATGTCATTCCCTACAACTTTCATGTTTTTAGCCAAGGCCAATTCGGCCTCTAACTAGGAACTAAAAATTCGGGCAGAATGCTCCCACTAGAACCCTAATTTTCTGAAATTTCTTCCAAACCAGAAATTGGTTGCAATTAATCACTTTTTCCACCTCCTAGAGTCATTATATACCATTTCCAATCATCATAGATAGCCATACAATCATGCTTATAGTAAAACAGAAAAATCCCCAAAAATAATAAAATTTCATCACTTCAACCACAAATCAAGAAATAATCCATAATATTGCATCTCATACTACCACTAAGCATGATTTAAGCATCAATTAAGGGAGGAGGGTGGTTCTTCACAACTCACCTTAAAAACAAGAGAGAGAGAGAGCAATTGGTCACCTTAACTTTCCAAATAACTTCACACAACAACTCACAAACACTAATTGAAGAGGTTTTATGGAGAAATTGCAAGTTTCAATGGTTGGTTTTGATGATTTGGAGCAAGCTTGAAGAGTTTTCTTCCTTGTGCTTAGAGTAAGAGAGAGAGAAAGAGAGGGCCGGCCACTTATGGAGGATTTTTGATGATTTTTGGTCATTTTTTGTTTATTTAAGTCAAATGGTAAGACCATGAATAGTGGTCTTAAAGGTAAACCACTCAAATGGTGACACTTGTCACCTTTTATTAAATACTTACCTAACTTGTCACTCTTATACCAATCCACTTAGCCTCCTCTAATTATCTCTTAATACCCGGTAAATTAATTCCAGTATCCAAAACTTAACCTAGTTGGCCGAATTTTTCCGAACTTTTCGCACTAGTGGGTCCCACGTCCGGTATACGCTCTTAATTTCTCAAAACCTATTTGATACTAGAAAAATCATCTAAAAACTATATTTACTCATAAAATTATCTAGAAAATTTTCCGGATACAGAAAGTGCAGAAAACAAACCATTGAAGATAAGAAAACCTAGAAAATGGAAAAGTTACGGGTTCTCACAAAGTACAGATAAATATGGTGATAGTGGATCTCCCTGTCTCAATCCTCTTGTTGGTGTGAAACCCTTTGTTTTTTTCCTCATTCCATAGGATCTCTGTAACATTCACATTTACGCAACTCATATAAAGAGATATTAATTCCTTCGAAAAGTTAGCCCACTCCAATGTTTCCTTGAGGAAGTCCCAGTTTACCCTATCACATGCCATCTCTAGATCAACTTTCACCACTATAATTCTTTTTTCTACCCCTAAGTCTTCTGGCAGAGTGAATAACTTCCTGGAAAATGATAATGTTATCAGATGTTTGTCTCCCAGGTACGAAATCGTTATGCACATGGCCAACTAGATCACCCAATAGAGGTCTAAGTCTCTAAACAATAACCTTCATAATGACCTTGTAAATAACATTGCATAACGAAATCGAGTGAAATTGTGACATTCTCTCCAGACATTCTTCCTTGGGGTCAACGAAATAAGAGTATTATTAACCCAAGAGGGAACTTGCTTCACCCTAAATGTTCTTTGAACAAAATCTACCACTGTATTTCCTGTTATCTGCCATCTCTTTCTGAAGAATGATGCAGAAATTCCATTAGATACTAGTGCCTTATTTTCTTGGATATTAAACATTGCTTCCTTAACTTCAAATGTTGTAGGGACTCTTGCCAAATTCCTTAATTTCCTCTCTTCTAATCTCGATAACCTATTCTCCACCTCAACCCATTTATCTCCCTTCCTCTCTACCATTTAACTCTTTATGAAATTCTATGATCATGGATTTCAAAACTTCAAGGTCAGATTGCCAGACCCCTTGCTCATCTCTCAAACAAATAATCTGGTTCCTCTTACTGCGGACTATTGTTGAGGTGTGAAAAAACCTTGTGTTGCACTCCCTATACTTAAACCATTCAATTCTGGATTTCTAAAACCAAAGTTTTTCTTCCTGCCCCAGTATTAAATTGTATTCATGTACTAGTTTCACTTCCAACTTCTGAAGATATCTATTCTATCCATTCAATAATGCTTTTTGGATCCCCTCCAATCTTACCACACATCCAAGCTACTGTCTAAAAATATTTCCAAAAACCTTGCAATTCCATTCCTGTATTCTCTCCTGAAAAAGTTTCAACTTGCTCCCTATATCTCTTTCTCCCTCCCAGGCTTTAGCTACTGTCTCCCAGAAACTAGGATGCGACATCCAAGCTATTTCAAACCTAAAAGGTCGACTTCTTATATCTGCATTTTCCTTCATAAGTTCCAACAGCAAAGGGTTATGATCTGAATGTTTTCGCACTAGGTCTTTCACAATTGCTTCTGGGTACTTGGATCTCCATTTTATATTTCCCATAGCCCTATCTAGTCTCTTTCTAACATTTGCCCTACCATCCCTAAAATTCGTCTAGGTGAGCCCAGGTCCAGAGGATCCAAGGTCTATAAGGTTACACAGATTCACACATTCCTGCATCTTATGCCTCCCTGAGCTCCAAAATTGTCTTCCCCCTCCCCCCCTAATTCTCGTTGCTGGACACAATGTCTTTGAAATCCCCTATTAATGCCCATGAAAATTCTATTGCCTGGCCAATCTACCTAAGATAGTCCTAAAGTTGATTTCTCAAGGCCTCATTTGGTGATGCACACACAGCTGACAATATCCATTCCACACCATCTGAGCCTTTAACTACCGCATTCACAACTTGCATGTTCTTTGATATGACTTCCACCGCTATTGTGTCATCATTCCACAATACCCATATCCCTCCTAAAAAGCCCTTTGCTTCCACACACTCATTTCGACTAAGACTGGACATTTGATGTATCTCCTCAGCTCTTAAGCTAGACATACGTGTTTCTAATAGAATCAATAAGTCTGGTTTATGTTCTCTCAACAATTCTTTCAAGTTCCTTTTGAACTTATCATTCGCAGCACCCCAACAATTTCAACTCACAATCTTTATTTTATTTAGTTGATTGGTAGTCTAGGCCCTCAAAATCATGGCTTCCATAGCCTCTATTCCTTTTGCCACCTGGGTTTCCTTAATCACTAACATATCCTTCATACTCTGAGTATCTTGGTTGTGCTGGTGATCGGATGATGTCCTTGCTCCACTAATTCTAGAAAAGACCATGACTGTCTCTGTACTATCTCCTCGATCTAAGAGCACCTTCCCTTGGACCTCACCAACCCATCCTCTTTGTTGAATGCAAAACATTGTTAATCTAGAGTGGGAAATTCGCATTCTGACACTAGTGAAAGTGCAAACTGGCTGGCATTCTCTTCCACTCTTCCTTGAGCAAATCCCTATCCATCTTTGTTTCGTTGACTAAAAACTTCCCCAATCATTACAAATGGCCACTTAGCTCCCATTTTCTTATTCTTGCTCAACTCTGATTCTTTAGTTCTGACTTGTACTGGCTTGACTAGGATTTGTACTCCCTTTTTCTGGCCTTCTTCCTAATTCATCTCTTGTTTTTTCTCTGATCGCATGCGGGCCTTCGCCTAGGGGCCAAGAATAGAATTAATAATATCTTTTAGGATTGCCCTGCTATTGTCCCGCATCTGCTCCTCCACTTCTACCTCCTCTTCCCCTAATATGTCAAACCTTGACCCCTATCCATTCTCTTGTGCCCCTGTCCAACCGAACACAAATTCCCTATCTTTCTCCTTCTGACTAGTTTTACTTCCTTCATCTTTTGTTTGGTTATTGTTGGGTTTTATCCCACTCTCCTGACCTGCTTTGGGCTTACCCTACTTCTCCCCCATTGTTGGCCCCTTCTTTCTAACTCCTATTTTATCCATACTAGTTTGTCCCATAAGCTCTCTCTGCCTCAAGCCTCTCCCTGCTGCCTTTCAGTCCCTCCTTGTACTAACTACCATCTATGGTCCATAAGGATTCATCCCAGCTCTTTCCTCCTTATGGATCATAGGAATCTGATTCTTTGCAACTCCAGTATTTGTTCTACTACCATATCCAGTAGCAATGTGTCCATATTGGCCACATTCAAAACAAATCTGGCTCAGACCTTTGTACTCTATAGGTTGAAGTTCCCTATTAATCCAAATGAACAGGAGTGGAGGTTTTTTTAAATCATTTCAACACAAACCCTTACATATTCGCCTCTTGTTGCCAATGCCGTCTTAGAATCTATCTTAAGTGCTTTCCCTATTTTATCTCCAACCCCCATCAGAAAACTCTTGGAGTAATACTCAATAGGGAGCCCAGGGAGCCTAACCCATACAAGTATATCTGAATATCCTCTTTTTCTGCTCTAAAATTTGGTCTTCATTTACTTACTATGACATAGTGACCTTGAATAGTCCACGGTCCCTCATCAAGAACCTTGTGGTAACCCCTTTTTGACTTAAATCTGACCAAGAAGAAACCTCTTTCCAATTCCGTTAGTTCACACCCCTTCTCCAGCATCCACACTTTTTTCATCTTTTGGTCCAACACTTTGAAACCCACATTTTTTCCAAGCATTTTGAGGATTAGGGTGCAGTGTCGTGGCTTCCATGCCGCCCTATTCTCTTCTTGTCTAGAGTCAACTCGAGGAAACTTCGACATTGCAATCTCAGCTTCTTTTTGCTCCCAATTTTATTTGTGCATCTCTTCGTCCCCATTTGCATTTTCATCCTTAGACCCTTCATAATATTGCCCTAAATCCATTCCCTCCCTCAGCGTATCCACGAAGGATCTAGTATTCCAGGAATTGGTCTCCACTAATCTGATTTACCAAATTGTCCGATCTGGGACTAGGGTTAGGCACCACTTCTCCCGATGACCTTCTCTTAAACTTCTTCGGATCTCGTCTTGTTTCCTCAAATAGTCCCTTATGTGGTGGTTTTCGGTGGGGGTCCTTGTTTTTGTCCTGCATTTATGGGTCCGAGGCCCTTATTGAGGAGATTTAGATCAACCGCAGCAAGAGTTTTCCTTCTTTGCTCTCAGAAAAAGTTAGAGCAATTCTACTCAGACCTTTTCTACAAATTTGGCATCTTTACTACACGTGCATATTTTGAAAAAAAAAATCAAAGAGTGTTCTTGGGTCCTTTAACTATTCCTTATGGGTTACTAAGAAACTGAAGGATTTGCAAACCTTCCTGCCCTAAATTATAGCTTCTTTGTCTAACCACTTTAAGTAATATCTGCATTATTGTTTAATGTAACCCACAGATCTAAAGAAGTGTAGAAATTTCCCCCTCTTCTCATGATATTGATGATTCCATAAGGCTTTCTTCCCCCCCAGGGGGCCATGTTTCATAATTTTAAGTTTGTAATTAGCATGAGGAAAGCCAGAATTAATCTATGCTCCATACTAACATAGCATTGTCCAATTTATATAGAACTTTTCCTATTCTTGGTTGACATTATTTGGTTGTAACATGAACAAGTTTTATTAATCAATTCGTAATTTCAAGCTTTGAGATGATTGTAACTCCCAGCTCTTAAGCATATTTTGTTATTGTGTTCATGGAGGAACAAAAGGAAAATTTGGGGTTCAACATGAAAATGATAAGAAATTAAGGATTGATGTTGAAATTTTGGAAATTTCAACTAATGGGAAATGATACACTTTAGATTTCTCTTTCTAATCTTCCAATTTTTACTTTTTTCTTGCCTCTCTAAGCTACAGATTTAGAGAGTCAAGACCAAATTACAAGTAGGAAACTTGATCATCCATTGAATATTACGTGGATTGAACTCAAATATGTATAATAAAGAAGTCTACATGAACTACTTACTGGGTGAATTGTTGGCCATGTTTCTTTGTTAATATTTTGTAGAATTGAACCTTTTCTTGGATTTAAAAGGTAAATGAACCGAACGTTTTAGGAAAAGAAAATCCAAAGTGTAATTCATTTGATGTCAAATTGTGAAAATATGTGGAAATATATACCGCTAATATATGGAAAGTCTAAAAGTATAATACTTATAATACTGTTCCACCATGTCTGAAGATTAATTACGGACCAGTTGGTATATTTCAACATGCACTACTAAGCATAATTTGGTTAAGCCTAATTACTCGTTAGCTAACCAACTAATTAAAAAGCAAAGCAAAGAAAAGATATTATATATGTAGGAATCTTAGCACTTGGATTCCCCTAATGTTGGGACTGTCTCTTTCTTTTACTTCAAGTTCAAGTTCATGCTTTGGAGTTGAATTTGACCAAGTCTTGGCCTCACCAATTGAAAATTGCCTTATTAGCTAGACTTAGCTATGAAGGCTTAAATTGACGATATTATTTCATTTGAGCAAAATCAGTTCGATCTCCAGAATTTTCATGAATCTTTATTCGGAGTAACTTTCTTCTGCAAGATAACATCACTTAAGTCTTGCTTCCAATCATCACAGCAATGTCAGATTACATTCCAAACCACTTGCATGCCAATGTGCTTTTGAGTAGAAAAGCTTGTTCTTCATGATCTTGAAACAAGATCTATTAGTGATTTAGCCATCGGAGATGTTGCAAGTTATCTTGATTCTTCATGTACATGTATTGTAAGTCTTGTTAGGCCTTATGGAACTGATTAGATTTCCAAAATAAGTTGTTTTTACTGCTTGTATCCACATTATTCTTAGTTGAAACTTGGAGAGTCTTGCTGATGAAGACTTTGGTTTTTTAAAATCTCCTGATGAAATTTATCGATCACTTAATTTAAGAGGTCAATCTAGTTGTATAATTGCAATTATTCAGATTAGGAATCTTTAGTTATGGAAATACTAATTGTAACTGTTCTGCTATATGATTCATAATTTCAAGTGTGGATTGCTTCTCATCACGTGTGCGAGCAAATTCTTGCTAAGAAGATCGATCCATCTACAACAATGACTATATATAGCTTGCATGTTTATTTCACAAAATCTTAAAAATACACTAAATAAGAAGACTATAGAAAATAACCCACTACCTCTAAAGTAGTTGGTCACTAGAGAGAGCCTTAAGTCTCTCCTTAAGTGTAGGTCAAGGGGTTGACCAAATCTCTTAGCTTGCATTCATCTCCAACGGCATTCGTTTGGTTCGTTGATGATTCAGTCCCCTTCGAGTTCTCCCTTGACCCATTTGGGCCTTCCCCCTCCCCTTTGGTATAGAGTAGGAGTATAGGTAGAATATGAAAGCTTACATGTCGACAAAAAAAAGATTATAGGAAATGAATAATTACTAAAATTACTAGAATTCAGGGAAATCCTGAAAAAAAATAAAGGTGGTTATCAGTATACATGTCAGAAGTAACTTAGTATAGATATTATTTCCTCCATCAGGTTTTAACTTTAATTAGCTAAGATCACCGGGCTTTGCACAGGAGGGAAAAAAAAGGAGAAAAAACCAGAATGTGTATAACATTGTAAATATCAAGTAACATACCATTTTTTTTTGGTAATAGGAGAAATAAGGTTTAGTCCCTAATATTTGGCCAAGTACCAAACTGTTTTCTAATGTTTGGAAGAAAATAAATTTGGTCCCCGTAGTTTTTGAGTTGATGCAAATTCATGATAATTGACGGAAATTTAATAATCCTAACAGTCAAAATTAATTTGGTATCTGTCAATAATTTTGACTTTGCATTCCCCATTGTTGCTAGAATCACTATGACCTTTTAAGTTTCAAATAATAATTTTATTAAGATGAAATATGATACAAGTTAGATCGAAATTGCATTGGATGTGTACTAAAAATTCTAATTAAACTTTTTTTTCCTTTACTCCATTCATTCATGCCTCTAGTTTGTTATATTCCATTTACTCCATCAATTGGCCCAATTGAACACTGTTAAAAGTTTAGTAGGTCATCTAATTTGACACAAAATATAAAATGTGGGATTGAAGCCCATAAAAACCATTCTGTATTGGTCATTCCCTTGTACCAAACGGCTGGAATCCATAAGTTGCTCCTAGGATTTCCAATGTTTTCTGCTACCATCTGCATCGACAGTCCAGATAAACTTGCAGTTTACTATCAATATATGGTCTCTGCAATGCGTCAGGAAGTCTAAACATTGAAAGAGTATACCCACTTAATGCAGACATAAGCTAATCGCTATGTTTAGTTGGTACACATATGTCAGATTTGATGGATTAATTTAAATTCAATGCCAAGAAGATGTTCTTAGATTGACAAATCCACTGGGAAGGGGACTAGGCTTGACGAGAATCATTAGAAATCGGTTCTCAAATGGGATGATGCCACACCAGAAAAGTAAGAAGTAACCACCGGGATACTGCCATGTTAGTTGTGTAAAATTGTAATGTCAAACATTCATTCCAAAACTAACAATCAGAAAAACAAAATATTAATGACAGCTAGAATTTTGATTCAAAACCTCAAAAACAATATATTAACAGAGAAGGAACCTTGGTCGTTAGCCCATCAGGTCTTAGCCTCAATTAGAATACTCCGACCAAAAAATTAGAGAATCGACTTGAAAAATTCTAAGTTCAACGGGGAAAACATAGCTCAAACACAAAATTGTCAACTAGCCTGTAGATGCATCTAAAGAACTTAATAATTAAATGTTTCCTTGTTTCTTGAGCCAAGGCCTTTCTGCTTTTTAGAAGGTTAATCCAGATTAGCAAGTATTGAGGGACAAAAAAAGTACTCTGAGAAACTCAAATCAACTGGAAATAAACTAGAATTACGACAAAGAAGACAGAGAGTGGAGGAAATATCTTTTGTATTTCATATCTTTACAATAATGCAAGGTCGATATTGCAGACATACAATGCAATGAGATAGAACGAACTCATACGATACTCAAATGAGTCAAATTAATATCTAATCTAATCAATCTAATGCCTAATGTGAAACTCAAATGATGTTTCCATAACTCACTCCAATAGTTCCCTCAAGTTGGAACATAGTTCCCACACATGCTCAACTTGTCAAGTGAGTTTTAGAAGTTCTTATTGGACACAAAATTTTTAAGTATATTTGCCAGCGGATCTTCAAACTTCACAAATTGGAAACTGTATAGTCTTATCTTCAAGGTCAATCTGTTTCAATATATTTGGTGTGATCATATTGAAGTGCATTATGAGAAATATTGGTAGTTACCTTATTATCACAAAATAGATTCATCTTTTTTGAATTTGAAAGAAAACAAATATCAGCCAGGAGCATCTTAAACCAGAGAAGTTTACATACATTTGGCCATCACGTTGAACTCAATTATGACACAAGATGATACCACAACCTGCGTTTCTTACTCCTTCATGTGACAACGTTGCATCCTATAAAATTAAGGTATCTTGAAGTGGGATTTCAATCAAAACTTTTCCTACCAAATCGGCATCCATGGTCTTCAATAGTGAGATATATAGTTGTTCTTGGAGAATAAAGTGGTTTTCTAGGTGAAGACTTCAAGTAATGAAGGACCTGGACTATTGCTTTCCTATGTCAATTATTAGGACAATGCATGAATTGGCTACCGCTTTTAGATCTGGCCCCCAGCAAATTGATGAAAGGTTCTTGACATTTCAAAAAAAAAAAAGGTAAAAATAAATAAAATAAGAATATAAAAATTTACATGATTCGGTCAAAATGACCTATATTCACAGGCGAATGAAGAGCAAAATTTCACTATGAAAAAAAGAGTACAAAACATAGGAAATAATTCCAAGGCTCAAAGGTATCTAAAATTGAAAACATAAAAGAGTCTAAATAGTACAAAATGCTTAACAGTCTAAAGGATCATAACTTGCGCTTTTGGTTCGATGCCTAACCAAAACTCCTGTCAAACTGAAGCATGAGTCCCCTAAAACTCTCTTGGACTGATGCCTTTAGTACTTGGGTTGGTACCTTTAACACACTTAAACTCACATAAATCCATTATATTTATAATCACCATGAGAAGAGATTTCTTTGTAAAACTCCCAATGTAGAATACAAAGACAAATTTAGCAAATCTCAACCTTGGCATGTATCTAATATCGAGAAATAGTAGGCAAATAGTAAATAAGCTCCACCTTCTCCATAGAAGTCCCAACAGATCCTTATGAACTATAAAAGTCCCAACACACCCCAATGAGTCATCAATGAACTAAGATACAAAATATTCAATAGGTCTTAATGGATCAAAACTTGCAAAAGACTCAACAGATCCTAAGGGCTAAAAACTAGGAATATAGTAATACTGTTCCAGTTTCTTTTCAAAACCCTTAATGAGTTCCAATGAACCAAATAGCTCTCCTTCACAAAACAACCCAAGTGAATTTCAATGGCACTTTCTCCATTTTCTGTAGCACTAAACTAATGTCCCGGAATTGATATTGATAATTTGTTATCGTCATTAAGAATCCAAACCTGAAGTTCTGATACCAATTTGTTAGGTTTGGCTCCAAAAAATTGATGAAAAAGTTTTTGGCAATCCTAAAAGATAAATAACAAAGCGAAAAAAAAAATAAAACAAGAACACAGAAATTTACGTGTTTCGGTCAAATTGACCTATGTCCATAGGCGGATGAGAAGCAGAATTTTACTATGAAGAAGAGAGTACAAAATTTAAGAAATAATATCAAGGTTCAAAGGCGTCTAAAACTGAAAACACAAAAGAGTTTAAATAATAAAAATGCTTAATGACCCAAAGACTAAGAACTTGCTCTTTTGATGTAATATCTAACCAAAACTTCTCTCAAACTGGGTCGTGACTCCCCTAAAACTCTCTTGGTTGGTGCATTTAGCACTTAACTTGGTGCCCTTAGCACAAAATAGGTAGTATCTGGACCTATATGTAATAGATGAACAAGCTTATTAGCTAACTTTTGATATATTTCTTTACTATTTGGCACCTGAATATTTTCCAAATTTGTGATTTTGCACGACTGCTATGTTGGACAGCTTGCAATCCAATATTCCTACTTTTACCAAAGATCAAAATACATATTTTAGTTGAGACCAAAAAAAGAAAGTCTAACTTTGACCAACCAATCGGTTCGGAGTTTAGTAATCTCTTCTGCTTCTTCACCCATGACAATCATATGCTCAACATAGGTTATTAGAGCCAGCCATCAATTTTCTAATGTTTCAAAAACATATTGTGGTCAATATTGTTTTGTTGGAAGCCAAATCTTTTCATAGCCAAACTAAATCGGGGAACAAATAATGAGACAATTGCATCAATCTTTACAAATCTCTTTGTAAGTTACAAGCCACATTCAATTTTAGAGGAGTAGTGTATCTAGGTGCAATATTCATATATATCTCCTGCTCAAGATTACCGTATAAGAAAGCATTTTTTACATCACATGAATGTAATGGCTAGTATAAATTGGTTGCAAGCGACGATAAGACCTAATATTGTCCAATTTTGCCACACTTGCGAAAGTTTCCAGATAATCAATACCGCAAATCTGTGTATACCTCTTGACATCAAGTTGAGCCATATATTAGTTGACCGATCCATTGGCCTTATATTTAATGTTAGAAAACTCAATTCCATATTTTAGTGTTCATCTTGCACGAGTTTGGTTGTTAAGTGTTTGTGATTGTTTGGTGTGTTTTAACTGTTGATGGCTTGATTATACTAGGTTCTTGGTTGATTTTCATATCTAAGGGTTGAGTGAAGAAGATGATACTTTTATGGTTTTAGTTATTTAAATCTTATGTTTCGCAGATGTCGGTAATGTCTTATGTAATTGGAAACACTTTCCAGACTTGGATAAACAATTGGTGGTGCTATTGCATTGTAAAGAAGTGGTGGGCAAATCCAACCCAGATGCGCCCACTGGCCACAACCATAAAATTCTATCTCGAAGAAATTGGCTCAAACTGACACCAGCTTCTTTGGGGCACACAACCAGTGGCTAAGGCAATTACAATGGTAGCTAGGGTTTTTTATGGTTTAGCTTCTTGTACTAGTTTTTGCCTTCCTATAAATAGAAAATGAAGGGGCACAAAATGTCTTATTTATGATGCAAGTATGAGGTAACAAAGAATATAGTCTTCACCAAGCACATAATATTCTTAACCTTAGTGTTGGATTAGTGTAGGAATTATGTATTTTTATAACTAAACTTTGGAGAAAGATTGAAGAATGAAGAAAGTGAAGATTGCTTTATCCAATTTGGAATAAGAGGTCTGTCGCTAGAGTTTTAACTTTTTGTAATTTCACTTTGAAATTTAGTTTTAATGCAAGTTTGTTGTTTTCTTTCATTTTTTATTATGAGTTTCTAGGTTCTATTCCTAGAATTGGGATAGAATCTCTTCTTTTTGGATGAAATGAACTTTGTTATAGATGTTATAGCTATTTAGCTTTTTTGTGTTTCAAAATTCTAGCCGATCATTTATTGTTATCATCTAAGGTATTGAATAATGCAATCATAGAGAAGGTAAAGTTTCAATACTGGTTTGTAAAAGCACTAAACATTATTTGTGGACTCATGAAAGTTAGGGCTCACCATTGTGGCTTTCACCATATAATTTTGCAAAATCAAATGAGTCCATAGAAAAATTTTATGACAAAACTAGCTATAAAGTTGTCATAGATACGGAGGATATGATGGCAAAAATGGATACCGTCTACACTAAGAATTATACTATTGCTTATCTAAAGAAATAAAATTCAATAACCTTGCCATTTTATTAGCAAAACTAGCTAGGGATAAGATCTAAAATCTTAGGAAGCTTTGTTATGCTATTTCCATTATATCTTGCTTCATTTTCTTTAGTGTAGTTTTACTTATTGACAATTATGAATAATTTAACTATAGTTGGCAATTGGACGGGTTGGGTAGGTTGATATTGGATTTTCACTTGAATAAGTTATACCCAATCCGCCCAACTTTAGATTGAGCTGATTTTAGGTTGGTCATATTTGAAATGATCCAATATGACCCAACATATTAATTAATACATTTTGATACATAAATTTTCTCACATACAGTTTAATACACAAAAAGATTTTTTTCACATACATAAATATATTTTCACACACTAACACACTTTCACATACACTCACTTCTTAAACTCCTTAGAAACACATCATAAATAGAATAATATTTTATATTGCTTGTATTGTGAATTTTAGATAATAAATTGTACATTTAAGTAGATTAGCTAAAAAATTTTATTGATTGAAATTTATTCACACTTTATGCTTTTTAATACTACTAATTGATTGAAATTTATTTTTGTCACAACTTGGTAACACTTTTTGATAAGTGTGTATTTTACATATTTTAAATGTGTTTTATCATTTAGTTTGGTATCTTTTATTTAGTTTTATAGCTAATTAGCTAGGATTCTAATGAAAATATGCATTTTATGGTTTAAGTGGTAAAAAAATTGCATTTCTATGGATTTTACTGGTGAAAACTTCATGTTTTGTAGGTTTAAGGATTCAATCATCAAATAGAGTGCATTGAGAAGATAATTGGATGATTGATGATGAGTTGAAGTGATAAAAAGAGAATATGAAGTGCAAAATACCCAAATGATGAAATGCAAGTTTTTCAGCTTTGACACCTTGTGGTATTTTGGTTATATCTTGAGTTACAAGTATCAGATTAAGGTGATTCTTGTACCATTTTGAAGTGAAGAAATAGATCTACATTTGGTATGAAGATATCGAAGTCCAGTTTAGTCATTTTCCTTGTCAAAAATCAAAATACAGAAGTGCATTTTCATGGTCGAAAGCTGAAACAAAGTTCTAAGCAGTCGAGGGTATTTTGGTCATTTCTAGGTTCACAGAACTCCAAATTGGATGATTCTTAATGCATTGGAAAGTTAACTCAAAGAGCTACAACTTTCATGTTTTGTACAAGAGTTAGTTCATCAAGTTTTTGGCGCCATTACCGGAGAAGATTTGTCTATATCAGTGCTAAAAACAACCTTATTAGTTTAGACATTTTTACATATTTTTCTTATATTTGTTGTGTCTAGTGTCTTGTTTGTTATGTTTATATGTTTATATTTTTTTCTGAGTCTTTATTTGTATGTCTTTATATGTGTCGAGTCATCTATTCTTCTTGACTAAACTTGTTTTCGAGTTACTTTTAAAACATGTTTAGAAACTCAAGGAGAATAGATCACATGGGCGGACAATGCTTGAGAAATGGAAGATCGGTAATGGATGGTTATCACGTGCAAAATTCCTTGAATAGAGGTAACTAAAAAATTACCGAAGGTATATCTTTTGAAGATGGTTTAAGGTGTTTAAAAGCTAAACTTGATTGTATAACGTTAAATGTTCAATTGGATACCATTACAAATATGCTTGAACAAAAGAGGAATGCTAATGCTTTTAATTCTAATCTTATGATTTGTGACTTGTGTGGAGGTTATCATGCTACTCATACATATATGCAAGTACAAAATGTCAATTATTATGATGAATTTGGGCATTGCAATCCTTATTTTGATCAATATGGTCCTAATTGGGGCAATTCTTATGCTTATTATTGGGATAATCAATGTGCTAGTATTGATTCTCTATGCTTATATGATTACCCATCCGAATGTATCCAATATGAATCTAAGGCATTTCGGAATTAGCTATAGAAAGGCTAGCTAATGCGATTTTCGACCGTTTTGATAGGATTGAGGAAAGATTAGATGAATTAACTTCTCACTATTGTAGAATACAAGAACAATTGCATGTTTTGTGTGAAGTTATTCTTCTAATGATATCATTTAACATGAATGATGAGAATGCTGTATATGAAAATGGATTATATTTTGATCAAAATAATGAATCTAATTTGAGTTTCAATGAGAAATTGTCCATTTCACAAGATAATATCCTAGGAACTAACTTTGAACCTCAAGAGATGAGTATTAATGCCTCATTTTTCACCCGTCTTGAGGACTGTATTTAGAGTATAGGTTTTAAAGGTAATATTCTCTAAGAAAGCCATGCGGACGTTTCTTTGGTGAGTTCTCAAGTGATACACATTCAAAATAATATCTACGAATCACTTGAGATTCGATTATGTGGCTTTTGTCATAAAGTCACCTTTGAATGATCCACCGTGACCTAAAATAGTGGATTATTCATTAACCAAACCTCCTTGAATAATGAGGTTCAATAGTCGAGCCAACGACTATACACAAAAGTGCTTGTTGGGAGGCAACCCAATGGTTTTGTTATATATGTTAATTTTGTGTGATTTTATATTTAAATCATGTGTTTGAGTTGTTTTATTGTTTTTCTTTTGTAGGTATTGGAAATAAAAGTAAAGGTGACCGCTTGAAGTGAAAAAAGTGAAGTTTGACCAAGGAACCTTCAAATTGAGTAAAAGTTGTTTTTGATTTGTTAAAAAGGGTTAAAATGTATGTTTTAATTATTTTACATGTGCATGCATTGATTCTATTTAACAAAAGAATGATCTAAAATGCATTTTGAGTAATTGGGATCAAAGCATAATTTTTGAAACGTTAAGAAATTTCTAAAAAAAAAAAACTGCAGAATGAAGAAAACGTGAGCTCAGAAATACGCAACCTCAAGTCACGTTTTTCTGAGTTGCATATTCATATTTGCAAAAATAAAGAAAGAAAACACGACCTCAAGCCGCATTTTCAAGAGCCGTGTATTTGATCCTGCAATTTTTCAACAGTAAACGCGAGTTCCAAAATCCGACCTCAAGCTCACATTTTTTGCAATCACGTTTTAGGGTTCCTTTTTAAAGAATCAAAATGTAGGTTCCTCGTTCCTTCTCTTCTTCTTCTTCTCCTCATGGTTTCTCGCTACACTCACACACACTTCACAAATTCTTATTTTTACACATTTTCCTTGCAAGAAATCATCCAACAAACATCATTTGACCTTCATAGAATCTTTTTATTCGATTGAAATTCGCATAAAACATCTCAAAAATCGGATTTAAGTTAGAGTTCATAGTTTCTACTTCCATCAATTGGAAGTTGTGAGGACCTCAAAAATTTCATTATCCTCTGGAAAATTAAATCAAAATATTATTGAAAATATTAAAATTATCCAATAATATGTATTTATATTTAAATAATATTGTTTTCAATCATTCAAATGTTACATTTCAATTTATTTGAATTTTTAAGATTTAATTGACGGTTCGCGTTCGGCAAAGCCCTAAGTTGAATTTTCGCGCACCGACGCGCAAATTAGTCCTAAGTTGAAATGTAGTATATGTAGAGGCTATAAAAAGGTATAATTAAGTTGGAGAAATGTTAGATGAGGAATGTGAGGACTCACAATTTATTTCTTTTAAATTCCCATTTTGAGGTTATTTAATTAGTTAATTGTTCAATTATTTCGAATATTATTTTCTAGCTATTGGACCCAATTCTATAGCATTATAGCTCATGAGTAATTTTAAGGCAATTAGTTCGCAATTCAAGTCTTGAAAGTTGTTAAGTGTGAATAGTGCCCGTAGGCTCAGGAATAGTAATTGACTTGAGAGTTCATGAGCCCGAATAATGGGAGATTTACACCCTAGTCTTAAAATAGGTATTTTTATGCCTAAATATCCATGTATTAGTTAGAAATGCCATCGTTATAAGAATTTCTCAAAAATTTCACCTTATCGCGCATAAGTGGGAAATACGCGTTTTACGCGCGCAATTTATTTGAAGGACTTTAGAACCTTATTTTGAGGTCATTAAGAGTGAATGATAATTACATGAATATATGTGCATTAGAGGTTTAGTGCACAGTTAAAACAAACCTCAGAGGAAAAGGGCTCGAAACGCGCGCGCGATACACTGTTCACGGTTGACTTTGGAGTACAAAAGTTGTACCACACTCAAGCTTCTCAAGGAAGCTTTCCATTTCAGATTTTTCCCTCCCTTTCCCCTCACCATAACCGCCGGTCTCTACTCTCTCTCACACTCCAAATTTCACAATTTTTCCTCCACCATTTTCTTGCTCCAATTCACACCAAATTCACCACACAAGCTCAAGACAACTTGGACAATCACTTGGACAAAGAAGGAGCTGCACATTCACGGATTTTCTTGGGGCTTTTGGGACACCAAAATCTGACCTTTTAGCATACAAGTAAGGTAACCATGATCCACTCTTCAATTCTTGTTCAATGAAGGCCAACTCACACTTAAGAGCTTGATTATGCTTATGGGTAGCTTATTATAGTTGGAAATTGTTGAATGTGGGCTCTATGAACTCCCACTTTGAGTTGATGGCTGTGATGATGTTTGATGATGGTTTTATTGTTGAATTAGTGCTTAAGGAAGTAGATTAAAGGTGCATTATTGCTAGAAACTTCATTGAGCTCTTGAAGCAAAAAGTTCCGATTCTGCCCCTGCCAAGACCGACCTTTTTCATGCGAAATTCTGAGGTTTTAGCGGCTTGTATTTGATGTTTATGTGTTGTTGGAGTTGTGTGTAAAGTTTCATTGAAAGATATTGAGGTTTGGTTGACCAAAGGTGATGAATTCCAAAACCAGCAAAATCTGGAAATTTTTCCCGTATGGCTCAGGCAGCCATTTTGTTTCGATCATAACTCTGTCCTCCGACAACGAAATTGAGTGCCGTTAGTGCCATTAGAAACTAGACTCTTCCAGATTTCCAACGGTGTAAAATTCACATCCTGGTTCCACCTGAGTGAACCGTGGCAGTCTTTTAAAGTCACCTGTCCTGCTCCACTGGTTCACTGGAAGCCAGGATATGAGCTGCGTTTTGTTGCCAGATTTCGAGCTAGTTATGAGTAGAATTTTAAAACGATTTCTTCTGAAAAATTGTATCCCTATGAGTTTAGTTTCCAACGCTACCAACCATGCTCAAATCTAAGTTGAATTGAATGAGATGTGACGAAAATACGAAAACTGCTCTGCTGTTGAACCAAACTGTCCAAATTTTCCCAGTTTGTGTTCGAGTTTTTGATCTGATTCTTGACAAGAAATTGAGCTTCATGGATTGGGTAAATGTTAAGATGAATGTCTATGGTCATTTGAGGGAAAATTCACCACTTTCTTAGTTGAAATGATGTTGAGGAATTGAAGGAAAAGGAAGGTATATGCTGTCCAAAAAATTCTGGAAATTTTCCAGATTTTAGTCGAATTTTGGGGGTCAATTTTGACAAATTTTTGAACTACTTGGGCTGTATACATGTTAACCTATATGGGTAGTATTGTTTGGGTGAAAATGTAGCTTTTGGGTAGTTGAAAAATTTTGGATAAATTGAAGGGGAAATGGACTACTTGCTACCGAATGCACCTGAAATTTTTCCAGCTTTGAATGATAATTGTGAACTGTTTTCACGATAACTTGAGCTCAAATGATTTGTGTATTAATTAAGGGGTTTGTATAGCTCAATTTGGGACAAAAATTTAGTAGAGGTTACGTCCAAAAAGTGGACCAAAATCTTATTCTTCAAGAAGATACCAAAACATAATTTTTGTTTGAAATTAGAAATGGTTTGACGTTTGGATTTCATCGTGGGTAAATGTGGACCAAAGTTGTCCCGAAAATGTTTTCTAGCATTAACCGTTGTTACTAGGTCCACTTTGAGTTGATAACCTTGAATTTTATTAGACCAAATGCCCTATTTTGAGGAATTTGTCAAATCTGGAAATTTTCCTAAAAACTCAAGTTTTTGTCTTCATGAAAATCATTGGACTAAGTTGGTCGTGGAATTTGGCAAACTTAAGGAGTTTCTATTTTATAGAAATTCTAACGACTAGTTTTACTTGGTTTATATGATTGCCTCTTAAAGGAATTTCCCAAGATATGTTTGGGAAAAATTTGAGGGGAAAATTCCTCTAAATGGTTTAAATGTGATTTTTCTCAACTTGTGACACCAAATTGGTGTTAAATGGCTTATATGATTCTAGAACTTGGATGTTAGAATATTTGACGAATGTAGCAAGTTTTTGGGTTTTAAAGAAACCTCAAAATTTAATTTCACTCGATTTGTGGATTTCACTTTGAGAAAACGATTAATACTAGTTTGGGATTTTTGAGTGAAATTAAATGCTAGTTGACTCGAGTTAAATTCGCCAACTCAAAAGTGGAAATTTATGTGAATTATTTGTATGATTTTAGGAGTTGGTGAAGAGCACAATCTCGATCAAAGTTTGGAATTCTAGACACTTCACTTGAGGTGAGTGTCTCTTGCATGAATCGTGTTTAACTGCTAGTTGAACTACTTGTTAAAAGTACTTGCTAGAGATATCATGAAATGTTATATGCTATGTGATTGCGTGAAATGCCACAAGTACAAGTGTTGCAATGTCGATTGGAGCGTGGTCTCGTCAACTAAATAAACCAAATGGATGCATGTACCACGCTCTATTAGAGTGGGAGGTACCTCTCTGCCATCTTGGTAAAAGTGCTTGCAATATTCGTGTTGGAGTCGGGCCTGAAAATAAGGGGGAAGACGTTGCTAGGAGATGTGTAGATTAGGGAAAATGTCTACATGGAGTTTAGGTAGTGAAAGTTGACGGAGTGTCAACTACTATAAATTTTCTGATCAAGTGCGTGGACTTTGGCTCCTGAGATCCCCATATCTTTTTCTTGTCATGTTATTTCGCTTTCTTAAATTGTTAAGTGCTTACTTGTCTATTTGTACTTGTTAAATTGCCTTATGTGAATTGCATGTTTCGAGGCACCACTGAGCTATTGGCTCATCCCTTCCAAATTGTTTTCCTTGACAGGTTCTGAAATGCATGAAGTCTTGGAGAACTAGAACAGAAATGTTATATTTTGAATGCCCATTTTTGTAATTGTATTTTTGGAAACGTTAGTATCTTTTGGATGATTTTTGTGTTTTTGGGAGAATATGAATCCTGTGGTGCTTCTGTGCCCTGGATTAGGAACTTTAAATTGTAAATTAAGTTGAATTTAAGTATACTAAGCTCGACGTTTTCGTTGGTACTTGGAATTGTGTTTTGGGCTGTATAAGTTGAATTGTATGAATTATTTAACTACGTGACTTACTCGAGAAGTAAGGTTTATTTTCGATTTATATTTGGTGAAATTAGTTACTAGAGTGCGTGAGTCCTAGCGAGAGCTAGGCAGGCGACCCGCCAACCCTTTGGTTCGCCTTAGGGAGAAGTGGGGCCGCCACAGAAGTCAAATGGGGTGATTTTCATAGTTTTCTTTTTGCATCATTTACATCACCATAGCTCACTCTACCAATTTGAGGTAATTTCTTGATCTTAACTTGGTATTTTAAAATTCACTACTTGCATGTTCTTGAGTTTATTGATACATTTTGAATGGTGAATTTGTGATATTATTGTTCATGTAATAAGCTCCCTTATGCTTATTTAACATCTCTAAGCATGTTTAGATGATCAAATGTGGGAATGTGATGATCTATACAATGTTTCAATTTATGCATATTCCTATTTTATGATCAATATGGTACTTGATCTTGGAATGTTGTTAAGCATAATTGGATGGTTCAAATTGCTAAAATTTGACTTATTCATGATACTTACATGTATACATTCCTTATATGGTGACATTTTAACTAATTTCATTGGATGATGAATTTTGAATATGCAAAGAATTTAGCAATTTTAGCTGTAATTTAGGGGTAAAATTGAACATGTGCATAATGTATATTCCTTAGATTGCATTTCACTCCTAATCTTGTTATTATATGGTAATGTTATAATTACCTATAGAAGGAGACAAACTTATACTTCATATTCTAGGTAATAAATGTGATAATTGTGTTAAATGCATAAAAAGTTTGGGAAATGTTGTGTGATGACGTAGGAAATGTTGGCACAAAATTATTGCAAAAATTCTTCATGCCTTTATCACTTTTGCAACTTTTGACCCTTACTTAGTTTATTTGCCATTTTATATTTTAGGTTTTAGTACTAATGGTTATCCAATGGAACTCATGAAGTTTTGAAGATAAGCGGACAACGGATTGTGACACTTCATGATGCGAAAATCGCAATATAGAGGAGTATTACTTTCTTTATCTTGGTTTCCTTTTTTATTCCTTGAGAACAATATGCATATTAAGTGTGGGGGGAAAGGGGGGAGAATTGAGATTATATGCATTGTGTGCGATTGATTTGTTAGTTGCAAATATTTGACTTGTATTAGAAATTGTTTAAAATGGGGTTTGTTGGCAGGGAGTTTCGTCCATTAGAAGGGGAAATTCTGCCAAAATTTTTTCAAAATCTTGTTCAATTTTGCAAAATTTTTCCAAAAGGTTCCAAATTTTTATAATTTTATCCAAAGGGCAACAAGTTCCATACCATTAGTAATTCAAATTCTTTCTACTTTTGAAATAAATAAATGTGACTTGAAAACTTCATTTCTCATTTAACTTGAAAATGACTATTATGTGATTATAATTTGTGCATTTGTAAGAAAGTATATCGTGAAAAGTGGAGAAAATTATGCCTAAATTTGGCATGTTTAATGAAATTTTTTCTCCTTACTTGATTTTATAAGTTAAGTGATAAATATGGTCAATAATTGCAATATTCTTCTCTTGATTATTCTTTTGTGGAAATAATTATTATCTTTACTTAAAAAATAATAAAATAAAAATAAAAATAAAAACAAAAAAAAAACAAAGCAAAAAAAAAGAGAAAAGAATAAAAATTGTT
This sequence comes from Coffea eugenioides, assembly GCF_003713205.1. Lineage (NCBI taxonomy): Eukaryota > Viridiplantae > Streptophyta > Magnoliopsida > Gentianales > Rubiaceae > Coffea > Coffea eugenioides. Next base: position 177,404 of record NC_040045.1, read on the forward strand.
CTATTCCAATGGTTCTTGTACTTAGTAATCGAGAGTCTTCATTTACAAATGTCAACTTTAACGTAAAACGGTACTTGAATTAAGAGTATGCAAGGTAACTTGAGCATGTGAAGTGTTGAGTAACCGGAAATTTTCATTTAAAAATATTAATTTTCGCGTAAAAAGACACTTTTACAACTAGAGTATATATTTAGATATACTATATAAATAAATCTCTCGTTGAACTTGAGAAGAAGATGATCATGGGCTTAGCTAACATTTTCATTGACCATATGAGTCACATGCTTGTGAAACTGGGTAAGGATGAGAAATTGAGTTGAACTAGTTACAATTATGGCATAATTGGCTCTCCTTTACTTAATATTATGAGTACTTGAGCTATGTTGAGTGATTGCATAATGGTTATTTACCTTGTTTTGAGGAAATGAAGTTGAATTGTGCACATGTGTTTATTTTTAAAGTTTTGGATCATTGTTGGTTTGTATTTCTTAATTGTTTGAAGACAAGCAATGGTTCAATTGTAGAAGAGTTTGATAAGTGTGTATTTTACATGTTTTAAGTGTGTTTTATCATTTACTTTTGGTGTGTTTTATTTAGTTTTATAGTTAATTAGCTAGGATTCTAGTGAAAATATACATTTTGTGGTTTAAGTGGTAAAAATTACATTTTTATGGATTTTAATGGTGAAAACTTCATGTTTTTGTAGGTTTAAAGATTCAATCATCAAATGGAGTGCATTCAGAAGATAGTTGGATGATTGATGGTGATTTGAAGTGATAAAAAGAGAACATGAAGTGCAAAATAGCCAAAGGATGAAATGCAAGTTTTCCAACTTTGACACCTTGTGGTATTTTGGCTATATCTTGAGTTAAAAGTGTCGGATTGAAGTGATTCTTATACCATTTTGAAGTAAGAGATAGATCTACATTTGGTATGAAGTTATCGAAGTCCAGTGTAGTCGTTTTCCTTGTCAAAAAGTCAAAATACAAAAGTGCATTTTCATGGTCGAAAGCTGAAACAGAGTTCTGACCAGTCAAGAATATTTTGGTCATTTAAAAGTCCACAGAACTCTAAATTGGATGATTTTTCATATATTGGAAAGCTAACTCAAAGAACTACAACTTTCATTTTTTGTACAAGAGTTAGTTCAACCTCTATCATCAAGAAAATATCAGTTGAATTTGGACAAAAAACAAAGCAAGAATGAATTCTACCCAGAAAGTGCAAACCTACAAAGGAAAAAACGTGGGGTTCAATACACGACCTTAAGTCACGTATTCAAGGTTGCGTATTCTAGTTTTTCTGCTACAACTTGCTCTGCAACTTGTTTTGCATTCACACAACCTTTCCAACTCATCTACAACTCAAAATTTTGGCTGTATCTAACCAAGAAGAGTGTGGAAACTTGGAGAACAACTCTTGGTGAGTTCAAAAGCCAACTTTGCCAATCAAGAAACAACTCACCTTAAACTTGAATTCTCTATAAATAGCAGCCTTTGGAGACCATTGTCACAACTTTGGAAGGCTAGAGAAACTCCACAAAAATGTAGTCTTCACTAAAGTTTCCTTAGTTCATTAGTTAGGTTAGTATAGTATAGTTAAAGTAGTTTATCTTTCTTGTATTTGTAGTTAGATTTGGATGAAGATTGAAGGAGTAAAGATGGAGAGTAAGAATTTATGTAATAAGGGTGATTTTTCTCCAATCACTTTCTCTTTTGTATTTAAGTTTATGTTTAATTATAATACAAGTTTGGATCTTGTTTTTCATGTTTAGTTAAAATTTATACCTATAGTATGGATGAACTTTCTATATCTTGTTTGTGATATTTATTTGGTTATTTGGTGATATTATTTTGAGCAAATTATTTATCACTTTTACTTTTCTAATCATGATTCACCAGCCATTAATTGTGATAATCTTAAGGTGCTAAGTTTGCAATGAGAATTGGGATTTAACACTAGTTTAAAAAAGTGATAAACGTAGGGAGTACACTCACCAGAGTAAAAGTGCACCTTTGTAGTTTTAGTGATTTGTTTCATGTAATTTCATAGAAGGAATGAGTTTATAGTTAATTTCATAACTACGAGAGTAGGTATGACTTAACTACAAGTATAGTTGATTCACTACGAGGGTAGGTTTTACATACATTAGGAAATTACGTCATAACTAGCCAAGATAATAGCATTCACTTGATCGGTAATTTCATTTGCAAGAATAGGAAGAAATTCCATACCTCTAGGAGTTTTTTATTGTTATTTTTATTACTTTTATCTCATGTTTATAGTGTAGATTTAATCTCTTGAATTTGTAGTAGTCTAAATAATAAAGGAGTTCGAAAATCATCGGTAATTGACAATTTTTCCTATGGGATCGACACCTTAATACCCCTATACTCAATAAACGACTCGTATACTTGCGAAAAATCGCATGTGGGATATTTAAAAATTTATAAATGTAAAACTTGATTGTGGAATGAGTTTATTGTTATATATATACCCCGCGCTCGTTACCTTTGTGAGGACCCGAAAATTCCTTTAGAATTTCCTCCCGTTGTTGAAAAATTAATTTATATTTCCTTCTATATTTCTTTACTTGACTATTTAACTATTTACTAGCTCTAAATTTTATGGCGATTTCATTAGTTGAGTCACGAGTTTTACTTTTACTTTTAAAGTTAGAGTAAGTTAGGGTTTTGGTGCATTGTGGTAGTGTGTTCGATTGGTGAGGTGTGTGCATTAAATTTGGTGGATAAGAGCGAGTATTAAGTAATAGGAAGTATGTGGTTAAAAAGTGCTAAGAGTAAGTTAGTGAATTATAAGTTAAAACAAAAGTACAAGAGAGTTACGAAAATAGGTTTGAATCGACTCGCGCTATTTGTACCGGTCGAAGGCACCACTTGACCAATACTTTCTTATCCTAATCTTCTTATTTTTCTTTCATTTATCCTTCATTAATAATTATCCTAGTGTGGCCAAAATTTTTGACCAAACAAAAGGGATAGACATTTCTCCTCTTATTGCCAATTGTCAACAAGCCCTCAAAGTTTGACTAAGATTTGATCAAAACTAAGCTATCATTCCATCATGATTTTTCCTCCATTGCTTCCTTGTCTTGGCCGAATTTTTGAAGGAGAAAAAGAGAGATATTTTGGTCAATAAATGGACATTATTTCTTGCCTTCACAAGTGTCAATCAACTACATAACTTTGGACCAAGACTTTGACTAAGATTAGTCTTGTCTTTACTTTGGAGTAAACTTCCATTTCACCACAAAACTCAAGCGTTCTTTCCTCTTGATGGCCGAACTATTGAGAGAGAAAAGGAGCCAAAAGAAACCAATTTCTAGCCTTGATTTCTTGCTCAATCCATGAGAAATCCAAACACTAACCCTAATCCATACTGATTAATCTTGAGTTAAGTTTGGAGGGAAGCTTTTGGTGGAGTTATTTGAGGAAGAAAGCTCTTGAGTTGCTTGTTATCTTGGGGTTTTGAGGTAAAATTTCTAGAAAATATCTCTTTTTACTTGTTTCTTGAGATTTATGCAAGATATGTTATGATTGAAGTTGAAGGAAACATGTTTATGGTAATTTCATGGTTTTGCTAGGATTTGGTTAATTTTCAGCTTAGATATATATTGGTTATAGCTAGTTTTATGGCTAAAATAAGTACTATATGTGTCCTATACCTTGTGAACTTGATTTGGGGCTGTCTTATGGTGAGAATGAAGCCTTGAAAATGGCTGAAAATTAGGGAAAATAAGGGGAAGTGCTGCTGAAAATTTTTCCGCAGGAGACATTGGGCAGTCTTGGGAAATCTGTTATATCTTGATGTAGAAAAATCCAAATTGAGTTCCGTTTGTTACATTTGAAACTAGACTCATAATCTTTTAACTGTGAAAATTTCATAATTTTTCTCAATTCCTATGAATATCTGTGATTTTCCAAAGTTGGCTGAATTTCTATTCCTGTTCTGTCTTTCTACTGGATAAAGCAGCCACTTGAGATTGGATTTTGACTAACTTGTGGACAGAATCTTGCAAAGGTGTCTTCTGAGAAATTGTAACCCTTTGAATCTATTTTCCAACGGTATAAATTTTATAAATTTTGGACTTAAGAAACTTGAGATATGATTTTTCAAATAGCAACGCGCAAAACTAAGAAAAATTCTATTTTCTTAAAGCTGCCCTTACTTTCACTTCCAACTTCAAGTTGGAGTTGTTGAACCAATTTGAGCTTGATTTTTCTTTTGGAATAATGTGACTTGGCATAGTGGATCTCATGGCACTTTATAAATGTGATTTTAGGACGTGGAGGTGAGGTCGGAAGTGCACATGAGACGAATACTTGAACTTGTACCGTGGTGAGTGTTCTTTGCATGTGTATGCTTTAAATGACTATGTGAAATGTTGTGAATGTTGCTGGAATGTTAAATGCTTTGCAATGATTGCTAAATGGATTTTGAGATGGGCAAGTGTGTACTTTATCGCACTCGACTCAAGGCAAAATGAATTTTCAATGATTGAATGCTACTTGTGCATGAATGTAAGCCTTTTTGGCCGAACTGGGCCCTTGCCCTTCGTTGCCTAGTCGACTTGAGCCAGAAGCGGACTTGGTCGGGCGGCTGGTGACCCTGGGACAATGTTTGGTATACTCGAGTATTATCACGAAATCTGGTGGAGAATTGGCCAGTGAATTCAATGCAATGAAATCAATGAATGAGTGACAATGACTACTGAAGGAGTTTTCAGTGTTAAATGTTTTCAAATGGCGGAGGAATAAGGGAAATGGTCGGCGACTGAATGACTGAATGAATGACTCCAAATGAGCACGTATCGTTCAAATGAATGAATATTTATTTCTTGAATGACTGTTTATTATTATGCAAAGTGTTCACACTGTTAAATACCATACTTCCATGGTTTCTCTACCTGATTGCTTATTTGGAAACCTCACTGGGTTTTTAGCTCATTCCTTTAGTTTTGTTTTCCTTACAGGAATGGAGGTCTGGAGCAATTAAGTGTGACCTAGAGTGTATAACCCTCTTGCACTTGTACTCTTGGTTGATAGAATGTATTTTGACATTTGACGTTGTATCATACATTTGGCTTTTGGGTTGTAAATAAGTTTGCATTTTGGTTGAATGGTAGAACTTAAATATTATTTTGGAGGCTTGAATGATTAATCTTGAGAGTTGAGTGAGTGAGTGAGTAAGTCCTGACGAGAGATAGGCAGGCGGTCTGCCAAACCCTTGGGTACGCCCTAGAGGGAGGTAGGGTCGTCACAACTTTTACTATTCATATCTGCTTTATTAAGTTGTAATATTCTGTGTATTTGAATTATTGAATGCTAGATTATATTATGTTTGAAAATATAAGTAAGAGGCATATAATTTGTTGTATTATAATATTGATGAGGAGTTATTAAGAATGAAATAAAACAAGTTAGAGAAAAGCAAAAGAATGCAATTAGAACAAATTTAAAACTCTATTCTATGTACATGAAATATTAACAAACAGAAGTAAGTAGCAACTTGACAACAACCACCAAAAAATAAATAAAAATAGGGGAGAAAAATAACATACTCTTAAAAGGCATAATAAATTATTATAGAAGTTGAGCAAGTTTAACTATTATTGGAAAAGTAAAATGAGCATGAGTTTTTATTTCAAATTTCTTTTTTCTTTTAAAATTTAAAAAATTGATTGAAAACACATATATGAAATTTTTGAATACAAATTGGTCAATGAATTATTAACACATGTCCAAATGCAAGTGATTGGGCATATGTGTATTGAATCTTATATTTATTGTTTAGAATTACTTTGAAATAAGTTGGGTATTGGGTGCCCAAATAAAAAATTTAACCCGCCCAATGAATAAGTTGGATTTTCTTATCCAACTCAATAACCCAATTGACCCAACCCATCTTTTGAAATTAATGGGCGGGTTGTCGGGTTATGAACTTTTTTGCCAACTCTAAATTTAACTAATAAAAGAGTTTGATAAGCTGTGGGATCAACGCTAAATCTACCAGATACTAGTGTATGTTCTATGCACTTGCAAAACAAGAAGTCAATTACATGAACTTTGCCTCATGTATCATGCAATTTTCTTTTTATCTGGTAGTGAGACTTAGGGGTGTGCATTCGGTGCAAAGCGGTAATTCGGTGTAATGAATTCGGTGAATTCGGTTATTCGACCTATAGAAATCTAAACCGTTTTTAATTTCGAATTAGCCATAACCGAATTCATTCCGCAACCGATTTCAAATTCAAAAACGGTAATGAATTCGGTCTAACCGAATTCATCTATTAAAAAAAACTGATTTTTTAAAATTTATTACTGATTTGATCCCCAAATTTATTCATAATTTAACACATTACTTATGGTCTAATCATTTTGTGGTTTAATTTAATTGGAATTTATTTGATCACTTATACCTAGAATCCTTAGTCTATGATTTAAGGAACACATAAAAAGTGATTAATTTAAACTAGAATAAACCTTAGACTGTACAATAATTAGTGATAATTTATGAATTTATAATTTACAATGATTAATAATAAGTAATATTAGTTACAAACTTACAAATTACAGTGATTAGTGATAAGTTATATTAGTTACAAACTTATAATTTATTTCAAATCAAAATAAAACTTATTTACTTACATATGTTATTGTAAAAGTCAATACACTAATACATTGATTTGCAATTCACATGCATTACACTTATACTTTTTAGTAAATAGATAATATGAATTTTTATGTTAAATATGTAATATAAATTTAGAGCATACTAATACTTGCAAGTTACAGATTACGCATTCAAATAATCAATAATTCAGACATGAATGATCAATGATGTATCAAATTACCAATATCTAAATTTTAATTACTAATTATGTTTATTGTTTAATATTTAGTATTATACATATATGTATTAATTATTATCTAATTCTAGTCATGTTACTCATGTATAAAATAATAAGTAGTTATCTTATATTGTTATGTGTTACTATATATTTGTATTATTATAGTCATATAACAATTAACAAATACTAAAATAATATATTGTACATTTTTATATTTTATTATTATTATAAGTACATGATATGATGATAATACCATATACTAATTATTATTAAAAGCATTTACCCAAATAATATAATAATATATTAGTAGTATATACTAATACTAAATAGCATTTATCTATATATTATATCAATTTGGTATTCGAATGCAGTAATGCGGTACTCTATTTCAATTACTGAATTTGAATGCGAAATCGGTTATTACCAAATTCATAATCTCATTACCAATTTCATACCATATTAGAATTCGGTGAATTCGGTATGTACCGAATTCGGTGAATCCGGTATGTACCGAATTCGTACCAAATTACCAAATTACCGAATTGAATTTGAATTCGGTTATGAATTCGGTATGAACCGAATTTGCTCACCCCTAGTGAGACTAGAGTCCATGTTTTATTTTTCTATGGAGCTAACTTTTCATCTTCTATATCTTGTGCCCACTTTGGATTTATAAAGGAATTTGCACTCTATTTAGAACTTTAGATGAGCATACACTTTGCACAAACACCTCAAGTGATTCTGACAATCTCTAAGTGGTATTACAAGAAAAATAACTTTTAGTGACAAGATTTGCTGTGAATCCAAATATCTTATCATTGGACAACCCTTATTGTGACAACATTTGAAGTTGACACTAACAAATTCAAGCTTCAAGTTTATGGTTAGTGACAGCATTGACTTGTCACTTCTTCTTCTTTTCATAAAATGCTTAGAGCAAACTAGAGGAAAAGTTTTCCATGACAACACGTGCAATTGTTGTCACTATGCTCTACATAGTAGTAACGACATTCATTATTGTCACTAGTCCTCTACCAAGTTGCTACTTGTGACAACTTTCAGTTATCACAACAAAACTCATATGATAATGGTACTCTTTGAAAATTAAGTTTAATCTATAAAATTCTCCAATATATTACTTTTAGATGTCTACTTTTCTGAATTCATTTTTTGAATTTTTCACACTAAATTTTCTTCAACATATTTTTTTGGTTGGATCATAATGCTTACACTATTAGCATCATTATTTTTTATTTTTTTTCCAATTCTATGGCAATTGATCTGACTGCCAACTAATGCTAATTTACTGTTTTGGCAATACTACTCTAATTGATAACCAAGCATGGAGCCTACTTCTAATTGATTTAATTGATGAAACTCTTCACAATTTTCCTTGTAATGCATAATTTAGAGTAATTATACTATGACACTAATAGTATAATTGGGGCCTCATTTGGTCCTACTATATCTACTATGACACTAGTGATATATCCAAAGCCCTACTAGTTTCTATTAATGCTAATATGACAACCTACAACTATAATTTAAGCGCTCTTAGTTATGTTAATACTATAAAAGATATCATATACCCAAATAACCCATGTCTGGTATGTTATGTATACTCGCAACGCTTTTCTTGATTTATGTATAAATCTCAAGTAATTCTATAAGCTTTCAATTTACTCCTATTAATAACATCTATGTAAGTTTCTAATTTGACTTGGAGATAAAACAAAATGAACACTATATGATATAAAGTAAATTTGACACATTAAATATAATATTTGTTTGTGTATGTACAAACATATTCCTTTTGTTTTATATTTGTATTTATAAAAGAAAAAGAAAAATGTAGAGAAGACATATATGTAGGGTGATTATATACATCATAGACAAAGACATTATAAATCTTATTGAACTTTATTTTCTATACACAATATAGTTCATTTATAGAACTTTAGATTTAGTTTGTTTAAAATTTTGCTGTTTATGGTATCTAAAACTAGTGTACACATAACTACATACATATCAGTAAGAATTTGTATCTTGTGTTTCATAATTTTATATAAAGCAACTTGTTGTTAAGGTATATAACCTTTTTGAAAAAGTACACTATAAGTTCTTTTTATAGATATGTACAAGAAATACCATAAAAGTAATTGATATTGATCAATAAATAATCTTTTAGATTATTATACTTCTTATTTTCCAAATATACACACACACACACACTTATATATATATGTATGTATGTATAAATGTATGTATATGTATTTATGTATGTGTCTTAAAATTTATCTTAACAAGAGCTAAAAAAATTAATTGAAAAATATATGATTTATAAGTTATATCTATCCTAAGAGAAAAATATAACAACATGAAAGAATATATCCAAAAATTAAAGTAAAATTTTATGTAGACAAATTTATGTAATCTAGGTTGATATTTTCAATAAAGCTTCTACATTTTGGTTTTCCTCCTACAACACACGGACACATGCCTAGTCCATACATATCCTTGTATTCTTCTCACTTTATTCAAATTGTGTTTCCTCCTCTTCTTCCTTACTTCTACACACAGATCTACCTCATCTTTCCTTTAACTCTCTTTTCATACCTCTAGACTCTGCATACACCTTCTCCTAAAGCTGCAAATCAAGTGCACATATAAACACTATCTCCCTAAAGCCACAAATTAAAGGAAGATGAATTTGGGTACAAAGGAAATAGATCTAAGGAATAAAAAGATGGGCTTTTTCTTTTAATATCGGAGTTCATGAGCAAGAAGAGACCCAAATCTTTGTGATATACCACAAACACAAGTTTTTCCTCATCTTCATTGTGTGTGGTTATGTTTGTTTTAGTGTGTTATTATTTAAGTTCAGCAAAGATGGAGAATTTGAACTCATGCGATAAGGGTGATATCCCTCCTAACACTTTAACTCTTATATTTGATTCTATTGTTAGTTGTAATACAAGTTTGGAGTTTTCTTTAATTTCTATTATATTGTGTTAAGTTTCATGCATATGGTTTGATTTAATCTCTTCTTTGTTGGTTGAGTTGTACTTGGTTGTTGTGCTTATTTTTTGAGCAAGTTATTTCATGCTTTTAGATTTCATGTTTGCAATTAATCGGCCACTAATTCTAAACCATCTCAGGTGTTGGATGACGAAACAAAAGTTATTGTTCAATGCTAGTTTGTGAAAGTATGAAACTAAGGAAGTTCATTCATGAAAGTAGAGGGACACCTTTGTGACATTGGTGGCTTGTTCCAAGTAATTTCATAAAATAAATGAACCTATAACTAGTTTCATAACCACAAAAGTAGGTATATAGTAGTTATAGGTATAATTGATTCACCAGTAAAAGTGGATTTCATGTACATTAAGAAATTACACCGCAGTATAGCCAAAGAGATAAAACATGATAACCAAGTTACTTAACTAATAAGGTAGAGAGAAAACCAACCCTAAGTGCTATTTATTATTGTTTCTAGTTCCTTTTATTGCATGTTTGTAATGTATTTTGAATTGCATTGGTAATTGATCAATCTTTCTTGTGGAATCGATACTCGAATGCTCGCTATACTCATGTACAACCTAAATACTTATAGTAGCAGGAGTTAGAATTTAATTAAAACTTCTCATCAAGTTTTTGGCACCGTTGTCAGAGAAGATTTTATGTAAATATCGGGCTAAAGAGCAACTTTATTAATTTAAATATTTTACTTTTTTTGTATGTTTATTGAGTTATTTATGTGTGCGTTTGTGTTAGTCATACCCTGTCTTGTTATTTTCATTGTTTTGGTTGATTTTGTATTTGATTTGTTTTGTGTGTTATACTATTTATCTTTCTTACCTAACCTTGCTTTTGAGTGTTTCTGTGACGCCCCCACTTCTCGCTAAGGCGAACCAAAGGGTATTCGCGGAACGCCTGCCCAACTTTCGCCAGGACTCGGTACAATTCATAATTCAAGACTAGAAATACTTCAAATAACTTCAATGCATAATTAAAGTACTCCAAAATATCTCACACTTACAATTAATCAGCTCTCAAGCTTAATACAATTCAAAAGAATATTTACTACAGCCATCTGCTGTAATACAACTTAAAGTCTTCAAAAGAAAGCAATCTAGTACTATTCACGAGCACTTTTGGTCTCGAACCCTGTTAAGGAAAATAAAATCGTGGAACGAGCTACACAGCCCAGTGAGGTTCTAAGACACTCTAGCAGTTCTACTACATCAAGTAATTGAGCATACCGCATGTATGGTTCAGGGTTGCACGTTGACATATGAACATGAGACAATCATCATTCTACGAGTAATTTGAGCATATCACAGGTATAGCACATTTGCATGAAATGGTTATCATTATGTAAAATAAACACACATTGAAGGATACGGTGTTCCATTGAAACTATTTCGGTCAACTGCACCTTATAACTTCCGGTCCCTGCGATACTGTCTGGCCATCGCCTTATCTCTCCAGTGGTAATACTCGAGTATACCGAAACGGTGGCCCAGGGTTCCAACCTACTCGACCAAGTCCAGTCCTGGCTCGAGTAGGTCAGTAACCAAGGGCAGGGCCCAAGTTCAGGTTAGAGCTTACAACATGCACAAGTAATCAAATAACTTGGCGAACGGTAAAAATTTATTCTTTTGGTAGGTCGAGTGAGATAAAGTACACACTCGCCTTAAAATGGTGGACAATTTCATATGAGCAATTTCTAGCAACAATTAACACATAAACACGTAAGCAATATTTGATAATTTTAGTGAACATGTAATTTATGATAATCAAATAGATAGGAAAACGGTAAGTAATTACGGTAAACAGTTAACGGTTGACGGTTAACGGTAGTAATCACGGTTAATTGGTAGACATTAGTCATTTTAATAGGCCGCCATTGGCCGTTTCTCACTTTTACCACTTAAGAGTCGAGGAGGTTCACTCCAGCCGACTTATGCAGCCATAGCATAATTAATCATTTAAACACTTCACGTAAATATACAATTCAAGTATTTCATGTCGAGTAATTGAAGTATATGCACTTCAAGTATTTCATGTCGAATAATTCAAGTATACCCTACTTAAATATGCATGAGTGTGGTAAATACTTAACATGTAGCACTTAACACTTGACGATCATGGAATAAGCATTTCATAGACTTATTCAAATTACGTACTCCTTTATGGAACACTCACCTATTCAAAACAAGTGAGTAAGTACTCAAACAAGTGTTTAGGCGTCCACTTCGAGTTCCTCTTGAAGGTCTCCTTGAGCGCCTGAACAATTAACCATCAATTATTATATACTATCACTTAGAACCCCTACTTATCAAAGAAAGTTGTACTAGTGTACAATCTAAGGAGAATTCATGAATTGAACCTTAATTATTTATAATCGAGGTTCGGAAGTGGGTTTCAAAAACACAAGAGAAATCTGATTTTCGCCTTTGAAATCAAGTGTAAAACGGTCTAGCAATATCGGAGGAAAATAGAGAGTTTGAAACCCTCAATTTCCTTTAAGTTCGGAAATTTCAGATTCGGCAAGCAAATTTTGAAAAATTAGATCTCACTCTCTATGAGTCCAAAATTGGAAATCTTGGTACCGTTGGAAACTACTTCCAAAATACTAAAAGTTCCTAGAAAACACTTTTCCATGATTCCAAATGGAAGACATTCAAAATTTGGTTCAAAGTTGCTGTTTTGTACCCTTAAGACAGTTTTGGGGTTGGTTTTTGGCCAACTTTGGAAATTCGGCAAAATTCACAGAATTTGAACTAGTCTCTCAAATTTGAAACTCAATTAGAGTTGCAATCAAAGGTCAAAACAAAACATGTGGAACAAGAATCGGATTTTTGAGCACCAAGATATAGTAGCTCAAAGTTGCTGAAAAATTGAGATGGCTAGGCAAATTTCCAGGTTTAAAGTACAAACTTTGGGATTTTGTTCGAGTATCGAAATGTACTCGGAATGGTACCAAAATTAGCAGTATTACACTACCATATAAGGGTCATTCCTCTACCAAATTTCATAGGAAAATTCATTCAGGAAGTTGGTTAACGAAACCACTAAAGTCCCTAGAAGTTCCAAGGCAAATCTGCCTCGGACTTCCGTTTTTCCGTTTTCAAGCATTTGGCCGAGGAAATTTCTTCAAACATGGTTCATTGGTGTAGACAAGGTCTAATAAACATTCCAAGATAGGTTTGGTAGGTGATTAACACCAAAAATCTCGAATTAACAAGTCTCAATCAAGTTTAGTAACAATTCTACCCAAAAGGAGGGTTTTCCTTCAAGAGGTCAGTTTCAAAATACGGCCACAAATCACTCAATTCAACTCAGAATTGGACGTGGTTGGTGGCGTTGGAAAACACATTCATAAAGCTACAATTTCTCAGAAGAAACCATTTTCAAAATTTGTCCACAACTAGTCCACATTGGAGCCTCAAGTTGTAGTTCATGTTCTGCCTTCCAGGGAACTAACGAAACAGGGCAGCCAAGTTCAATGGTTGGTACGGATTATTCATGTGGAATCAGGATGTGCATTTTATACCGTTGGAAAGCTGGAAATGTCTAGTTTCTAGTGCCGTAAATGGCACTCGATTTTGACATCGGAGTAAAAGTTATGGCCGAAAGAAAAGGACTGCCAGAGCAATCCGGGAAAATTTTCCAGTTTTGCTAAACCTTTGAAATCACTACAATTGACCAACCAAATCATATTATTTTTCAATGAAACTTTCTACACCATTCATATAACATGTATACATCACAAACAAGTCATTAGAACCTCAAAATTTCGCACCAAAGTGCACGAACATGGTAGGGGTAAAATGGTCACTTTGTTCATTGCACCTTCCTTGAATTTCTACCAACAACCCAACATTAATCCACTAATTTAAGCACTAAACCAACATTAATAGCATCATCATTCATCAAATCAGTCCACCCAATCCAAGTGGGAGTTCATAGAGCCCACACAACAATTTTTCCAACATAAACAAGCTACCCACATGCATGCATGAGCTTATATATGCTTTACTACTTCCATAAGATAAGATTTAAGGGCTTGATTGTTTGTTACCTTCTTAGATGTTGAAGACCAGAATTTTGGCCACTAAAAAGCTCCAAAGAACTATGGAAATGGTGCTCCTTTCCTAGTCCAAGTGAATCTCCAAGTGATTTGCAAGTTGGATACAAAATTTGAGGTAATTTGGAGTAAGATTTGTGGTAGAAATTGAAGAAGCTTTGGTTGTTCTTTCTCTTGGTGTGTTCGGCCAGCATAGGAAAGAAAAGAAGGAACCGTTGCTGATCAAAAGAGGCTTCCTTGAGAAGCTTAATGGTTGGGGCCCTCTTTGGCACAAAAGTCAAACCTCTATTCGCGCGCGCGCGTTTCGTGCTCGATTCCTCTCGAGTTTATTTCACTTGTGCATGAAACCTCTAATGCACTTGTATTCATACTATTATTATTTACTCTTAATAGTCTAGAAATAATGGTTCTAAGCCCCTCAATTAAATCGCGCGTGTGAAAACGTGTACCTCCAATTTGTGGGCGATAAAGTGAAATTTCAAAGAAATTCTTATAACGATAGTATCACTAACTAATACTTGAGTGCTTAAACATAAAAATACCTATTTTTAAGACTAATGTATAAGTCTCCAATTTTCCAAACTCACTGTATCCCCAAATCGATCACTGTTTTGAAAACGCGTATTCACTATTCTCACTAAACGAGTTTCAAAAAATTAATTTTCATATCAAGTCATTTTAAAAATACATGTAAGTCATAATTCCATGTAATTGGGTCTAAAAAGGTTAGAAAATAATATTCGGGGTAAACGGGCATTTAAATATTTAACTAAGATCGTAACAGGAGTTTAAAATAAATAAATTTTACAAGTCTTCCCGACTTTTCTTAATCTACTATTGATCATTCTTATTTTTTTTTTCAAAATTAATACACTCTCAATTCAAATATAGTCTTGAAAAACGTGTACTCGTTGTTCCGAACTAAACGAGTTTTCAAAAAGTAACTTTTCTAACAAAACGCTTTAAAAACATAAAAGGGGCGTTTTTTTCATATAAATGGATTTTAAATACTCGAACTAAATAATTAATTAAGCCAGTAAAATAAAATAAAATAGAAAAATTTTCGGGTCCTCACAGTTTCAAGGCATTTTTAAAAAAATTAAATGGATAAATCCTTTTGAGGGACAATACTTGAGAGGAGGAAGAGAGGAAATGAATCCTCTGTGCTTTAAAAGCTACAACAATAGATAAATTCATAAAAGTCATGTAGCTATGTCCTTTGATGATTGCATGTGGAAGTTAAATGCTAAAGTGGACAAGTTGATACATTTGGTTGAACAAAATACGAATGTTAATACTTTTAATTCTAATCGTTTGGTTTGTGTCTTGTATGGAAGGTACCATGCTAATTATCAGTGTGTGCAATCATAACATGTGGATCATTTTGATGAATTTGGATATTGCAATCCTTATGTTGATGAACATCATTCTCGTTGGGGTAATCTGCATGATTATGGTTGGTATGATTATTGTGCTTCTAATGGTTCTCCAAATTTTTATGATTTTTATGATTTCCAATCTAAACATGTCCAACAACAATCTAAGCCATATTGGGAGTTGGCAGTTGAAAGATTAGCTAATGAAGGTAGACTAGCTTGGGTGCTAGCTCTAGAAAGGTTAGCGAATAAAGTAGATTTAGACATAGAAAAATTTGCTAGCAAGGTGGATTTAGATTTAGAAGTGCTAGGTAATGTAATTTCCTACTGTTTTGCTAGGATTGAATATAGAATAAAAGAATTGCTTTTGCACTTCAATAAACTACATGATTAATTGCATGAAATGTGTGAAGTTATTTTATCTAGTTATATGCAAATTGTTTCTAAAGCTAATGATGTTTTGAAGAAGATGATGAGATTACTTCCATCTCTTGTGAATATATTTTTGGAACTAATTTTAATACTCAAGAGATAACTTTGAATGATGTATTTGTCACCCCTCTTGAGGATTATTTATCACCAACAGGTTCCAAAACTATGATTGAATATAAAATTCCTGTAGCACTTGAAATAGGTAAACTGCTTCCATCTTTGTCATTTTTAAGATATATGGCTCAAGTGATACGAATTCAAGTTCTTACTATCAAGATAGATAAGTAGTAGTGTAGCGATCAGGTAAGAAGTTCCAAACTCCCTTTGCAATGTCAAATAGCTTAAAAAGATGATTAATGGCAAGCACATAAGTATTAATAATTCAAGTGATAATTTTATAATTATCGCTATCCCATTCTTTAAAACGAGCATCAAATTTTTCATAAGAGTCTCTGACGGTAGCAACAGGAAGCGTTACACTACCAGTGACATATTTTTATAGTTTATGACCACGGAGAGAATTTTGAAAAGCTTGAGCCCCGTGAGAATAGTTAGTGCCATCAAGAATAATGTGAATAGGTTGAGAGACATAACCTTAAGCCATGATATAGGTGCAAAATTAATGGCAAATAAGCAACACTAAAGTGTAGAAACAAAATTTGGCAAAATGGATGCCAAAATCGAATTCAGAAGGCCAAAAACCCTTACGAACCAGTCTAAAAGTTTAAGAAGAAATTGGAGCAACAATGGTTGCACCAAACAAAAAATAGAACCTGAATGAATCGGATGAAATGAACTAGATCTGGTAAAGTCAAGGGCAGATCACATCAACAGACCAGTGGAATGGGCCTCCGGTTGGAACACGCGAATTTGGGGCTGTTCACCGGTCATGGAGCAAATGACGGTCCTGACTGCATGGGTCGTGGACTAGTCCAAGA